>NW_009933147.1:15473-110473 GCF_000696875.1 Nestor notabilis | reverse complement strand
CCAATTATGTTTTCTCCATTTAGTTTTCCTGAGCAATTGCAATTCTTAGCTGTAGACACAAAAAATACATATTGCAAGGTCAGCAACAGTTTATGACTTAGCTAAACTGAAGAATAAACCGAGATAAGAACCATAAGTAGAAATGAATTTCAGGCAGAAGGGTAGTCTTCCCTGAGCTGCAGAAAAGAAATGAGAGCTGAGCAGTGCTGCGTAGTCAAGCTTTGCAGAGGAAGTAAAGCTTTCCTCTGCTCTGAACAGAATAGGCAGAGCATGTGCCCTCACTGACTTCCTAACTTTTAATCCCTGGCTGTGCCACAAATCATTAGACAAAACGTCTATTTAAGATATTTTTGTTAAGTACTAAATAGGCTGGAAATTCTGTATTTAAGGGTCTGTGTCAATTCTTCCTGCCATGGTTGTCATCAATGGAGTTGTCTAAACCCATCTGTAAAGAGGGAGAGGAATTTGGTCTAAGACTGTTCTGACTTTGAAACTCGCTGAAGTGTGTAGTGCTCAGAAGTTTGAGTTTCTTTAGATTCTGGCCGTGCCATGAACTTGCTGCTTATTCATTTTCAGTGGATCTATTCTGTAAATAAGGAGGGAGATCAGAGTTTTAGTCTATAAAGTAATGCTGAAGCATGAGGACCGAAGTCAGATTGCCAAGCAACCTCTCACTTGCGATTTCAGAACTTCTGTGTTCCAAAGTTGGCTTTTCAAGACAATGCAATAGAACAGTACTTCTAGAGCACTTTGTGATCTCAACATAGGAAAAAACCACCATCCAGCATAACAGTGCCTTAAATATTACTTTCAGGTAGTTGTTCGTGTAAATGAGTTGAAGTTCATGCACACGTAGAACTGAAAATAACTCCTGATTCTTTCCAAACAAAAGACAAATACAACACGAATATACTAATGTAGGTTGACATGAGTATTAATTTTTCATTGCATGAAGGTGGTGTTTGAAAAAATCTTCCTATTCAAGAGACCATGAATATACTGCAGGAGCACTGCTGACTGGGCTATAATTTTTTGTCAGTGGTGATATGTTATCACTAATGTAACAGAAAAGTCAATTACTAACATCTGGATATTAGCAACAATGGCTTCCCCAAAGGGCAGTCAGGCATTGGAATAGGCTGCCCAGGGCAGTGGTGGAATCGCCGTCCCTGAAAGTGTTCACAAACCGTGTAGATGAGGCCCTGAGTTGACACAGTTTAGTGGTGGCCTTGGCAGTGCTGGGGGAAGGGTTGGGCTTGATCGTCTTTTCCAAACTCATTGATCCTGTGTTTCTATCTTGTGATAATGCAGGGCTATAAAGGACATTATACTTCTTTTGTTTATTCAGTTTGAGTAGCTAGCTCACATCACAATGATCAGTCTTTGATTATTCAGGAGCAATAGTGTGTTTGTTACAAACCACTTCTGGGGTTCTTAGACTGGTCAGGCATGAAAATCTTTCATGAAGGTGGAAAAAGTGACTTCTTGTATCCTACCATAGAATAGTTTGGGTTGGAAGGGACCTTAAAGCCCATCTAGTTCCAACCCCCTGCCACGGGCAGGAACACCTTCTGCTAGAGCAGGTTGCTCCAAGCCCCTGTGTCCAACCTGGCCTTGAACATGCCAGGGATGGGGCAGCCACAGCTTCTCTGGGCACCCTGTGCCAGCGTCTCACCACCCTCACAGGGAAGAATTTCTTCCTGATGTCTCATCTCAATCTCCCCTCTGTCAGGTTAAAGCCATTCCCCCTTGGTTTATCACATGTCCTTGTCAAAATCCCCTCTCCAGATTTCTTGTAGGGTCTGTATGCTTAGCTTGCTGTTAAAATCCAAGTTTTAAATCGTGGAATACCTGTAGTTAAAGATTTCTGAATTTCTTTATGTTGGAAGTTGCCAAACTGTTTTCATTATCCTCTTCATTGTAGGCTTTGCTTTTACTGAGAGAGCTTTCAAAAAGTATTCATCTTCAGTGGCTGGTGTTTGTTTTTAAGGCTTATAATGTGGTCAAAGGATTATAAGAAAAGCTTTAGGAGCCTGAATATTAGTGCCATGTCTACTCTACCTAAACCTCTCAAATGTCTAGATATAACAGGCTACGGTTTGAACACTGATGCTAATGTGTTTGCACTATGATTTGTTTGCTATGTCTGTTTTTGCCAGAGGAGCAGATGTAGAATATATTTGTCTGATAGCTGAGATAATGTTGAAGCTGGAACTGTCGCAACATCCTTTCTGACAGTAACATTTGCTATAAGTGGTGCTGATTTTGCATTTAGAAAAACTTGTGGATTTACTTTCCTTGACTTCATCAAAGGTTTGTTGGTTTTTTTTGAGTTGAAATGACTTGTGCTAAATCTGTACAATGAATCTCAATAGGCAGGAGATGAAGGATTACCAAGTACAGTTTCAAAGAAGAATTTTTGGTAGAGTCTTTTCTACACAGTCGCTTAGGAATGTGAGACGACCGAGAATAAAATAATAAACTGCAGCTTCATAAAGATAGCTGAAATCTGAGAATTCATTAACCTGGTTTGGATTTTGACAGTGTTCACTATGAAAATCAGACAAAAGCAAAATTGCTCTGCCTTACCCAAACACTGTTCTTGTCTTCAGTTTTCTCTTAAATTCCAAACTTAATTTACTCATTCTTGAGGCCTGCTATCAAAAAGCATCCTTTGGATTTCTCCTAGTAGGAAATTCTTTCATCCTGTGTATGTTCTAGATGTCTTGCTTTTTTCCTTCTTTTTTAAACAAATTTTGGTGTTAATTGATTCCAAAAAGAAAGTGTATTTAACATTGAAATCCCAGCATGTTCGACTTGTTCCTTATACCCTCAGGATGCTGTTCGTTGGTGAAACAACCCCAGTGCTCCTTCAGGTACTTTAAACTCAGTAGCCCAGACCTTTTTTCCACACTCAAACAGCCTCAAATGTTTGTTGCTATATTAAAAATATTAAATGTATTCGATATATGATTTAATTGCAAATACAGGGGGAAAAAACCCAACCCCCTAAGGAGCCATGCCTTCCTGAACTAGTGTGATGTTGAAAAGTTGGTCTAATGATTTATTAAATACTGGGTGCAAGATGTCAACTGATTTCAGTAGCTACGAGTAGTGTGAAACAAAATGGCACTGCAGGAACAAGACTTGTACAAAGAGTGCTAAGAGAATATGCCCCAAACTGAATCTGTTTATCATTATTTTTGGCCTTCCACTTGCCTACTTGATGCTCAGGAAGTGGTGCCCAACTAAATTCACTGTAAAAGCTGTTTTCCAGCTCATTGCTAAATAAAACTAAATAAAGCCCCAGTCATGCAGACTTGCATATATTTAGCGTTACTTCTAGCATAAAATATTTACAGGCTAATGTCAAAAATTCAATGTTGAATTTTAAATTGCTGTTATTCTAAATAAGCTAATGTTTGAACTTGCAGAATTAATGTTAGAAAAACCAAACCAAAATCCCACCCTCACCCCCCAGCAAAAATAAAACCAGCAGCAAGTGTAGACATGTTTTGACTATAAATGTTTGTACATCACATTGCTGAATTGTCTGGAACTTTGTTAAGCTACTTGCTCTCATACTACAAACTGGCCTAACATATCACTTGAAAATGGGGTCTTTGAGTTAAGTAGGCAAAAGGTTTGTGTTAAGTAGGATGTACTCTGTAGTACTCAGAACAGATAATCACAAACAGATTGCATTAAACTTTATCTCCCATATGTCCAGGTTTGGGGTTTTGGTGGGTTTTTTCCCCCCGATGTAGAATATATGCTTGGATAGCAGTAGATGTTTTTGTACACCTGCCTGAGAATGTATCATGTATGTTCTGTGCAATCTGGTCCTGAAGTTTGGGGGTGAGTCTGAGACAGCTTGGCCAGCTGTGTTATCTGTGGAGTAAATCAGTGCTCAGTTGCATTGATTTCATGGTGTATTCATAGGTTGTGTTGGTTCATTGAGCCAAGGCAGAAACAATTTATGGTTCTACCAAAACTACCAAATGTTTTGGTTATAAACCATCAATATCACAGTCTCCCAAACTCTGCCACCTCTAACAAAGTTGTAGATGTATCACTGCAAAGATTATAGTGGTAACAGCAGCCTTGTGACCATTTTGGGAGCTCCCAAAGGTAATTCTTTTCCTTTGTCTCCTCACCCTGTTGAGTATCTGTAACTTCATTTTCAGTTCAGAACATCAGAGTACGACTACAGTAGGAAATTTGGGATTAAGCACTAGGTGGATACACAGTAAAGAGAAGTACAGTAAATACAGAACAGGTAGTGATGAGCCAGTTTGGAGCATGCAGTAGAAAGGTGGAAGAATTCAAATTTAGGAGGCTGCAGTGGGTTTGTAAGAGATGTATAGTTATAGCTGAACTTGAAGAGTTAAGATTTGCCCTTGTGGGTAAGAAGAGCAGGTGGGTGGATTTTTTTGGGGATGGCTTTCGTCTGGAAAACAGAAGGGTCCTCCCAGGAAAATTGATTTATCTAGCAGTAATACCATCAGAAAGTGAGGCCTGAGCACATGATGTTTGAGAATCTGAAATCTGTAACAGTAGAGTCCAATCCTCTTTCTTGTCTGTACCTAGTATGCAAGGCTTTTCTTTTTTTTCATTGTGGTGATGAATATATTTTTAAATGAAATTCTGTTCATTTACTTAAACATCTTAAAAATAGCAGTAGCTTTCATCCTGTCTTGTAAAGAATTTCCTTTAGTCCTGCAATGTCTAATACTGCTGTCACTTTCATATGCAAGATATCCGAACTTTTGTCTTAGTTTACTTCATTTTGTCACTACATGGATAATTAATGAATGATTAAAACCTATCTTGCTCTAGTTTCCTCTGTAAATGGAAACTCTGACGTTTAATAGTGTGAGTCGTTTCAATATGATACAGTTTTAGATATGGTATGACCAACAATACAGTTTTCTGATAACATCTTTTCTGAAATAAAATCTTGGCTATCCTAGGTCTGTTCTGTGGGGGTTATTAGTTTGGGTTTTTTTAGATCTAGTGCTCGATCTAGTGCTCCATTTAATAGAAGACACTTACTGAAAAGCAGTATTCTAAAGCATTTCAGGACTTGAATTATCCTTTTCCTAGCATGAGGAATGTAGCCTTTTTAAAGGATATTTCTGTTGTTTTTCACTTCCTTGGTCAAGAGCATACTGCTTACATGTGACAGTGTTGTAAACAATCTGCTAAATGCTGTTTTAATGAAGTTTGAATATGTGCAATTTAAGCATTTACTTCTTCATGTTAGCTGCACTGGGGATGGTTGCACAGAAACAAAAAAACTGTTTCTATGAGGAAGTTGGTATTGGTTCTCAGGGAAGTCTACTTTTTCCTGTGATCCATGCTGTCAAATGTTTTGAAGTCAAGGAAAATGGAAGCCTGTAGTGTTTGGCTTTGTTTCTTCAGCAGTGTAACAAGACTTAATGGTACAAAGCATTGACAGCATTGCAGTTTAAAATAAGTCTTTTGTCTGAGACTGGAAATAAGTTTTTAGAGAGGTGGTATTTCTACATGGAATAGTGCACCATTGCCAGAGTCACTTCACTGGCCCAGTAAAGATATATGAGACAGACCATAAATTCATCAGTGCAGAAAGATTGTCTTACAGAACCCAGCTATGGCTTTGGCATTATCAGAAGGTGACAGCAGTGGTGGCAAAATAAATGTGTTGCAGAGTGGGTGTTTTATTTCTGGATACAGGGAATTGGACCTAGTCTAAGAATAATTCTCTGTTTTCCATACTGCTGGGCAGAAACAGGGGAGATCAATGTGTGTGTCGATGTGAGAATTGATGAGAGGATTATGATAGAGATTAGAAATTTACACCTTTCAGGCCTCTCCCAGGTCCCATAAAGTGGCATGTGCATCTTCCACTAAAGAACTTGACTGATTCTGTTTTAAACACTATTTTCCCAAAACGTTTGTGATGTGACTTTGTGCAAGGAAGAGGAGAGCTCCTCTGTGAAAGGGGAGGATGTTTAAACAACCCATCTCTTTGCAAGAAAAGCAGCAATGTATTTTTAGTGGTGGTTTTGGATGTCCAAATTGGCTTTATTTAAATGTTTGCATTAAAGTTGAACAAAATACAGTGTGAGTTTAAGGAGCGATGAAATGGAGGAAGATGGTCAGGAGAACATCTAATCCCTACCAAAAAAATCAGCCCAATTTAATAAGATTACTGTAGCCTTTAAACATATCTCTGTTTCTTGCCCTCTTACATGTTGTAAATAATCTGTGATGCTAAATAACCTGTGATGCTCTGAGGGTTTGAGATGTTGCAAAGCTGCCATAAAACTCTTATGCTGTGTCTTCAAGGGTTTTAGATCAATGGATATCATAATCAACTAAACATTGGAAAAATCTCTTAAAAGTGTTAGTGTGATTAACTGAAAAGCTAACAGGCTAAGTTGCCTTGCTAACTAAATGTAGCTAAGGGTCACGAGTAAAATCTTTGCCAAATTTTAGGTATGTGTAGGTTTAGTGTAGTTGTGACACGTGTTCTTCCGTGACTGCTGGTAGAGTAGTAGGTGATCCCAATATTATATGGCATTATTAAAACGTGTGTGCGAAGGTTTATTAAATAATTTGAATCTAAAAGATCAGGGCTCGTGGTTATCTTTTTTAGTGAACCATCTTACTGTCTGGTTTAAAGTTAATTACTATCTGTATTATGTATTAGCTTAAAACAGCATTTTCCATTAGGAGACACTTAAGATTCAGCTAGACAAGGTGCTGGGACATAGTCTAGGTCATGCTTTGCCTAGGAAGGTTGGACCAGATGATCCTTGAGGTCCCTTCCAAACTGGGATTGTAGGATTCTGATTGTATTTGGTTGTGTGGGAAGTGAAGTCCTGATCCAGTGAAGCGCTGTAAGCTGGAACGCTTGTGCCGACCTAACACTCAAACTGATCTTATTAAAGTTGCTTATCACCAGTCAGAATAAAAAGGTTTGACCTTCCAGAGATCTTAGGAGAGCAAAGCCTGAGTCTAAATGGTATATTGTGTTGGTTAGATCAAGATATGTCTCAAAAGACATTCAGCGGCTCTCATCACCTCTTGGACTTCCCAACCCATTTCACCAGCTACTTAGGAATGGGTAAATAGAGGACAGCCTCTGTAGAAAGTGCCCTAACTGGGAGTGAACTTGTGGATTTGGAACCATGTCAGGACACAGTGAGCGTTCTGCCAGTGAATGTTCACATCTCTGTTTTTCCTGAATGACTGTAACTTGCGTGTCACTGCTGTGTTTCGTTATCCTGTATATGTATGTATTGAAGCAACCTATTCTGGATCCCTCTAGAATACGGCTCTTGATGCAGATTAGTGGATTTTTGTTTGATGGAAGGATTTTTGGGCAGTAAGCTGAACAGAAATTGATCTTTTTCAAAAACAGTGGAAAGTTCTGACTGGAACAGGACATTTTAAGAAGCAGTTTTTAACTAGAAAAAGTTGAAATAATTTGAAATTGTTGAGTGGAATACCTTTAAAACAATATAAAACTCACCATTCTCATTGGCTAAAACCATTAACTTTTAAAGGGTCGATGCAGCTACTTCTCTTGAGGAAAAAATCTTCTTTTATAGTAATACTTAAAGAGCAGTGAAGTTGCATGTTTTCAAATGAGAATGTAAGCATTATTTGCTGTAATTTTCTAACTTTCTCTGATTTTTTTCTAAGGAACTTGGTGGTTATTTTCAGTTTGGTACTTGTTTTTATGATTTTTAGGGTTCTTCTCTGCCTTCTACTCTGAAAACAGTCTCTGCTTCTTAAGAAAACTCAGGCTTGAATTTGAATGCAAATTGGATATCATCAGCTCTCTGCAGCTGTTCTAATTCTGACATTCTCCATCTGCCTTCACAATGATGATGTCTGTGTCTGTACTGCCTTGCCTTGGTATAAGACTTCTTTTTGTTTTTATTAATGACTAATCTTGCTTCTTTTTTCCATGCAATCTTCAACTCACTGATTTCTCGCTTTATCTTTCCACTCTCATAGTTACTTTGCATATGAAAAATAAGTAGTCTCCAGACAGACGTGATGCCTAAATCTCAGTATTTACTATCTGTTGCAAGTTGACTTCTAGGAAATGTCTGGCAAACTTCTGCCTAGACATCTGTGGGATCAGAGTCTTCTCCTGAGTGACTTGAGACAGCAGAATTGAGGAGTAGCAGATTAATAACTACTTCTGTTGCTAAGACAAGCAGAGAAGATCGTGTAAGGAACCATTTCAACGTTCAAGGGAAGAAAAACAGATAAAATGTGAAGATGTGCTAACACTGTGATGGAGACATCTCTGTGAAGATACTACTTCAACTAGTGACTTCATTACTGCAGGTCAAGGGGATTCAGTTCATGTAATATGAACATAATTTTGAGAAAATAGTCACTGGCATAGAGATTGAAGAAAAAATGCAATTTCTAGTGAGAAGACAGGCACGAAACTGTATTTTGGGGTTGGAAAATGTGTGTACTTCATCTGGAGAAGCTATATGAAGTAACTATGAAAGTGGAAGGATCCATTTCTCAATTCATTTTTTTGGAAAGGTCATGTTTTGGCATGATGCCTCTTCTGCAGTTTGTGTGCATAGAATGACAACGTGATTTGAAATACAATTTTGCCAAAGAACATTCTGTATTTTATGAGTTATTACATGGCAATTTTAAAGACTTCTTATTCATAAATGTGTTTTTTAAAATACGTTATCTTGATTGCATGAGCATTATCTGAAAGAAGAACAACCACCAAGAAATAGTAGGAAAAAATAAGGAATGCTAGTAGGGAAAAATCTTTTCTTTTAACAGTCATTATGACTAGTTCTGTGAGCTGTGAAAGGCCTGTGTCAGTCATTTATCAAAGCAGATGTGCATCTTTGATCTCTGCTTTCTGATAGTCTTTTAGGTACAGATGATATAAGTCATAAAATCATAGAATCGTGAATGGTTTGGGTTGGAAGGGACTTTAAAGCTCATCCAGTTCCAACCCCCTGCCACAGGCAGGGACACCTTCCACTAGAGCAGGTTGCTCCAAGCCCCTGTGTCCAGCCCGGCTTTGAACACTGCCAGGCATGGGGCAGCCACAGCTTCTCTGGGCACCCTGTGCCAGCGCCTCAGCACCCTCACAGGGAAGAACTTCTTCCTAATGTCTCATCTCAATCTTCCCTCTGTCAGGTTAAAGCCATTCCCCCTTGTCCTGTCCCTACAGGCCCTTGTCAAAAGCCCCTCTCCAGATTTCTTGTCAGCTCTTCTAGGCACTGGAAGCTGCTCTAAGGTCTCCCCAGAGCCTTTTTTTCTCCAGGCTGAACCAGCCCAGCTCTCTCAGCCTGTCTCTAGAGCAGAGGTGCTCCAGCCCTCGGAGCATCAAAGATGTTCCACGTTTATTATGTATGTCATCCCACTAGAAAACAGTGCACCTATTGGCATTATGTGGAGGCTGAGGAAGACTGGAAATGGACTCGGTTTTTTATGTTCTTGTGCAGCATTCCATCATGCTTAGAAGAATCACTTGGGTGACCATGTTTAAAATCTCTGCATTAATATGGAACAATAAATGGGACATGGATCCACTTCTGTTTGTTACAAGGAAAAGTTAAATAAAGCTAGCTACTAAAGGTTCAATGTCATTAAATCAAAGTTAATATTTAAAAGCATTTATTTAAAATACAACGTAGGAAGGAGCAATCTGTACAGATGAGAAAAGAAATGACTGTTTTAAGCAGTCCATCGAAACACTACGCTTTGACAACTTGGAGACTTTATTAACAACCAGCATGTAAGGGCTTGCGAAGTTGCAAGATTTAAAGCTTAGTTCAAGGGATGTGTGGTACTTTACATTTGTATTAACCTCAGTGACCTACCCAGCCATCTTGTCTTTAATCCTTCTCCACTCCCAGCACTAGGAAAATGCTGGCTGCCCCTTGAATTCATGGATGATATTTACAGCTATGGCCTTAACCATATGCTAATGTGTCCTGTAAATTCTCTGCTTGTAAACAGAGCTGTGTGCAGGCATCTTTGTGCCTTTAGTTTTATAGGTTCAGTTTTGTAAATTAAGTTTTATACCTTGGCCTGCAAAGCTTTCTCTTGTGAGTAGAGTTAATTTTGCTTGCCTTCCCCCCAAATTCTTCATAACTTTAGCTTTTTCTACAAGACTATTTCTGCTTATGAATGATTTCCATTGATTTAATGTCATTTACTGGTACAGTCCAAACCTGGAATTGCACTTTTTCCCTTTATCAGATTTTATCATAACACTGAGTGTGTCAAAATCGAAAGGGAATCACGGAGTTTGTGTTCTAATGATCTTAGGAAAGTTCCAGCCCAGTCTTTGCCACTGTGTTACGCTCAAAGTATCCTGGCAAAAGAATAAATGTATCTATATAGATTTATAATACAGTGATTGATTATAGAAATCTCCTTATTTATAAACAATATGTACTTCAAACAGAGGAGCTGAGAAGAGGGCCTGAATTAAAACTTTGAATACACGCTACAAAACATTGTGTTGTTAGTGGAGCATGGATTTTAGTGTGTTAAAAGTTCTGTTGTAATTGCTGTTTATCATGTTTTCATTTTCTTGATTTCTGTTTCATTTCAGTGAAACAGAGATGCTAATTTAGAAGAACCGTTGGGCTTCTACATAAAACACTGGAGTTCTACTTTGTAGGCTTACCCTAAGTTTTGCTAACTTGTAGTCAAAACCAACTGAGGAGTTCAAGTATCTAAACAAAACTTCACAAGCATTTGAGAGAGGAAGTGATTCTTCTATTTTTCCTTTGGTAGCAAACTGTCTAAGTAAATTATTTTATCAGGTCACACTTTTACTCTCATAGATGTAATTCATTCACTCACTCTCATCAACTTATTCATCAAAACATTTAA
Source organism: Nestor notabilis (assembly GCF_000696875.1). Classification (NCBI taxonomy): domain Eukaryota; kingdom Metazoa; phylum Chordata; class Aves; order Psittaciformes; family Psittacidae; genus Nestor; species Nestor notabilis. Next base: position 99,577 of record NW_009933147.1, on the reverse strand, counting down.
GTGGTCTGGTCTGGACTTCTGGTGTTCAATGTGAAGCCAAAGGAATTCTGGTTGTGTAGTACTGATGACATCTCTTGGGCTCCCTTTGCTGGCACACTAGTCTTTGGACTGATTCTTTGTACGTAAGTCAGGAGTTGTTATGATGGTATGGTGTGTCACTCTGATTTTTGTTACTTCAGTCTCTGTAGCAGTTAAGCAGCAGGCAGCAGCCCCTACCTGTTTAGTGTTTGAACGCTATGTGTACAATGTGTCTCTCCTTGTTTGGCTAGCAGGAAAATGACTGGCACGTGTGATACGCCATCCTCTTGTTCTTAAATTGGAGTCTTCTGCTGAAGGGCTGTTTGTGTTGTGCTCCCCTTGGAGCACAAGCATTCTGCTCTTGACAGAAACAGCTTTTTGTCAATTTTGTAGCTGGGAATGATGTTCTGGGAGTAGTTTCCCAGAGACAGTGTTACTTGATAACCAGGCAGGTTGTTCTACCTTGTCTGGTAGTTCGGTTGTTGCTTTCTCAAACACTCCCATCTCTGGCAGTGTTCGAGGCCAGACTGGAATGAAATACAAATGAAAGTGGGTTGGAAGGGACCTTAAAGCTCACCCAGTTCCAACCCCCTGCCATGGGCAGGGACACCTTCCACTAGAGCAGGTTGCTCCAAGCCCCTGTGTCCAACCTGGCCTTGAACACTGCCAGGGATGGGGCAGCCACAGCTTCTCTGGGCACCCTGTGCCAGCACCTCAGCACCCTCACAGGGAAGAACTTCCTAATGTCTCATCTAAATCTCCTCTCTTTCCTTTTAAAGCCATTCCCCCTAAATTCTGTAACTAAGAAGGGAGGACCAGCTATGATATTCTTAAATGGTCACTATTTCAGCATTTTTAGATCTTGTAGTCTGAAGCCCAGCACTTGTGTGTGTCACACTGAGATTGTGCCTGTTGGAACAGGTGAAATTATTTACAATGGATTTTTTTATGATGTGCTGTTTTATTTAATGTGAGTAAGAGCAGCAGCCTTCTGAACTGATATTGATTGAGAACAGGGTGATTTTTCTGAATGAGCAATGTGTTTCTAGCATCCTTTTCCCTGTCTGCTGAAAGGTGTTAAAGGGTGAAGGAGTACTATAGGAGAAGAATAAAACACATTTGTGGATGATAGGTTCCATATATTGAAGTAATGAAACCGATTTCGGTTTGAATCTTGAACTGAAGAGGTTTTCAGCTGACTTCTTTCCCTCTCATACCAATTTTCTCTCTGTGAACCTATTGAATAAGTACTGAAGAAAGTTTTCAGACTGTAAAGAAGGATTTTGTTCCTCTTTGGGTCTTTTTTCTTGCGTTTTATGGATTGTTTTTTAAGCTGTGAAAGGTTTCTTTCAGGCTTCTGCTGTTAAATATTGAATACTACTCCAATGCATACAAAGCAAATCTGAGGGTTTGTCTGACTTCCCAGGATCAAAGCAACCTTTTTTCAACTGTTAAATGATTCTACATTCCTACAGATGTCACAGGAACAACTGACAGTTAGAATGAGAGCAGATTCCTGTGGAGTTCATGTCAAAATTTTAGTATGAGTGTTTAAAAATATTGCCTGTTACTATAGTATAGTTTTGAATGGACAGAACAGCACAGGTATGTATCCTCCTGAAGTATCATACTGTTTCCTGTATGTGCCTCCTGTTTATGTAGAAAATATCTAAAATCCTTTCCTGTTAATTTACTTTGTGATTTCTGTACTGTAATACTGTTCTTTTTCTTTTCTACTTAGCAGCTTAAGTAGGCTCACTGTGTTATAGTCTTTCTTTGTGAACAAGACAAAATTTGTCAGTAGTTTTCTATTAATATTTTAGAATAGCTGTTGGCTTCCTTGGGTATATTTGCTCTGTCTCTTCTTCCTCGCCCTTTTTCTGACACTTATCCATAGCTGTGATGGTCCAAAGATTTGACAAGAAGATTTTCCTGCCTGCACTCTTGACTTTCTGTATTGGTTTCTTGCTGCTTTGTATGGCGTCTTCATTTCTCACTTGTTTGAATTGACCCATTCGTTTTCTTCTGCTATTGCAACGTTTTCCACTGAAATACTTTGATTTGAAATACTTAAAAGTTAGTGACATTGGGATATCCCTGAAATTAAGCCAGAGGGAATCCATGCAGTGGTTCTTCTGATCACTTCTTGATTTAACCACTGCACCTATAATTTGCATCAGCTGCTTCTAATGTGCAGCTTAGGGTGAGGAGTGAAGTAACTCTTGGGTGGTATGTCTGGAAATTGTATTCCATAAGGAAAAACTTGGACTTGAACTGGTGTTTGTGCATTTTACACTGTTCCATAGTTAACAGAGTGAACTATTCACAATGTCAGGCTTTTTTTAAGCAACTTTTAAGATAGAGTTGTAATATGGAGACTATCCAGCAATAATATATAGTCAACAGGGCTAACTAGGGTAATACATTTGAGTATATCCAAGTGAAGCATTTTAACCTTAATGTGGTAAAATGAGGGGAAAGAAACACCTTTGAGAATTGGAATGTGTTTTCTGCTTCATTGTTTGGTGTATCCAGTGATAAGTTCTGTAGTATTAAATGGATAGTAGAATAGAAATGAAGATATAGTCTGAAGCTTTTTAATGACATTTGCATCTGTAGCTACTGAAGATTAAATCTAATACTAAAGTGTTAATTGTAATTCTAATTAAAATTAGATTTGTGTCAGTGAAATTCTACTGTCTTACAAGGTAACTCTTGATCTAAGTTAATATAAGAGGAGAGGGACCTCTGTCATGTTATTCTGCTTTTTAACATTCTTGGAATGAGACTTACATGAAGTGTAAAGCATTTCCTCATTTGGAGGGGAGAAGAAAAAAGCTTTATCAGCAGACGGTGGAATAAGAAATACCTGAATTCTTTCCTGTTCAAGCTTCTACGTTTTGCAAATAACTTGTTCTGAAGGTTGACTAGTAGTGATTTTGCTGTATGTTTGTTTAATAGAGGGGGAAAGATGTAGTGTTAATAAAAAAACCCTTTTCTTTATTTCAGTGAAAGCAGGTGAGGCCTCAGATGTTGTAAAAATGTTTCTCTTCATTGATCGTGAGTGTGTGAAGAGAAGATTTGCAGACATGTCCCGAATGGTGAACAGATGTTAGAATCCTTGTTCTTACGGATAGAGAGAGAATAAAGCATGGCAGTTTGCTTTTGTAGCAGTGACAGTTTCCTCAGTAACATCTTCGCCTGATGACCACATGGCTTTCCTTAAATAGGTATGCAAGGCATAATGGGACCTAATTATATAAGATTGGTGTTATATTGATACATGGAGAGCTCATTCCTATTTCCTAGAATGCATTAGACTTGCATTCCAGATAGAGGTATCCATCCAATGCTGCAAATTTGATACCCAAATGAGAAGCAGGGATTCTGCCCTTCAATGTCTTGTATGTTGAACATAGCATCTAATACTTGGAACATAAATCCTTTCTGTCACTAATACCTTTATTAAAAGAAAGTTTATTGAGGATGGAAAGGTAGACCTTTGAGGGTGAAGAACTGCCAAATTTACCACTGTTTCCCTTCTGAATCCAATCTGTGCAGTGGATGAAGGGTCTTAAAATATATATGTGGCAGTCATAAAAGGTGATTTCATGTGTTGGCAATAAAAGGCTCACTTTAGAAACTGTAAATTTAGAATTTGACAACTATAAGGTATTTATTTGGCAATCTAAACAAAATGCTTTCATGCCACATTTTTGCTTTTTGTCTTAGACATAATATTTTTTAATGCCTTTGTTTTTTTCCCTTGGAAAAAAGTTAACAAAAGAGCATTCAGTGCAAGTATAACAACCCATTCCCTTCCACAGCCTCCTGTAGTTATACAGCATTAGTCAGTCATTCCTTGCTGTTGGTTTAAAGACTTAACAGCCTTTTACTGCCAACTCTCATCAATGGTACAGAAGTTGCTGCAGTAGAGCACCAAAAGGATGTGTTAGGAAGTGTATTTAGCCTGCACAGGCTGTTCATTATCCATTTTGCTTAAATTACTTTCCTTACTCTCCAGGTTTTGGGGAGCTCCTGTTCCCTGTAATACCTGCAGGAGGAAGGAGAGGAGGAATTTGAGGGTTTGTGAGGAAGAAAATGCCATGGAGTAGTAGTTTAGCATTGCTGGCTTGACTTTGTGGTATTAGCTTTTCCTTCCTGAATTCTTGCTACAAAAGTAATCACTTAACAAGCATTGTTGCTGTAAGCTATTGTTACTGATCTTTTAGCTATGGCATGGGATCAGGCCTGCAGAATGTTCATTCACTTACTAGTTTAGCAGTCTGCCAAATTGGAAACTATTCAAGCATTGTAACTGGCTAGATATGGAACAAAGAGAAAGGGATTGTCCACTTTCAGGGTTTTCTCTGATGAATTTATAATGCCTATTGAAAAAGGAAGCTCTGAGAACAATTAAAATAGAATAAATCAGAAATGTAGACCAGAGTAGAAAGTGTCAGCTTCAACAGAGGGTTTTTAAGAGATCCATATTTATATATATGTACAGTATAAATATAAACATGACCCTACTTTTCAAAATGACTGATTTAAAGTTCTTAAATAGAATATTTATTTTAAAAAATGAATAAATTTCAGGTGTTTAGACTATGTATTACTGTCATAGAAATTAGAGGGAACACATTTGGAGTAGTCCAAATGGACAGTAAATGTACAATCAAATCTGCTACCCTTTTGATATGAACACTAGACCTCCTGACTCTTATTATGATTCTTCATATTTAGATCATGGTCATAGAGTTGGTTTTATACAAACACTGCTATTTCTATACAAATACTACTGAAATAAGTAATAATCAGTATTTGTAACTAGCAATTTTTGTGTGTAGTGGCACAACTGGTTTGATCTAAATACAGGATGCTTTATGCTTAAGTCAGGATGCACATGCTTTATGTGAAGTCTGAACACTGGTGCTGATACTGGGCAGTATGATCTGATGTGGTAGCTGCTTTCCTAAGGGACTGAGTCTCTCCAAAAAGTTTCTCATGCCCAGCAAGAATAGAGGCTTTAATGCATTTTATTGGTTGGTACTAGTTCTACGAACTGCTATATACCAAAGGTGACACTAGCAAAATACTGGTTCTGGTTATAAACCACATGATTATACGTGTATTTGTTCTTAATATGTGGTGGATTGAGCTATATCATTGCAAATGGATGAAAAGGAGAGGTCTCTCAGGACCAGGTAGATGTTCCCTAAAGATCAGTTGTTCACTTTCCATTGTGTTGCTTTATTGGGAGTGGAACTATTCCAACTCTGTGTGTTTATTCCTGGTTTATTTTCTCTCTCTCTCTCTTCTGATTTGTGGCAATTGATTGTGGCTGCTTTTTTCAACACAGAAGAAGAACAGTAGCAATGGAACTTTATTCTTGCTCTTATGATCATTGTTCTTTGTAGTTCCACAGATGTATTTACTGTAGTGAAAACCGAGTGCACAAATCTAGACTTCAACAGAGATTTGAAAGTATCGTGTCCCACTTTCGTTCCTTGCTCAGTACTTTCATAGCATCATGGAATGGTTTGGGTTGGAAGGTACCTTTCAATCTCATCTACTTCTCATCCATGGGCAGGGACACCTTCCACTAGACTAAGTTGATTCTTTCTCCCAGAAGAAAGCCATACTATAGAATAAAAGGTTTCTATGTGTGGTAATGTTTGTATGGTTGCTTACAATTTAAATGTGAAAGAGGTTACTGGTTATAGTTTGTGACCTGTGGAAAAAAACCCCCACAAAACCTCCAAAACAAAAATACCAAACCAACCCTACACCTGTACAGCTTTTCTCAAGGAAGCAGTCTATGCATTTACTCTTTGGGATGCAATGAGATGCATTAGCATCGAGTAGTTTTCAGGGTTGCCCCCTTTCGCTGTGTCAGTTGAGTTACCTACAGAAACAAGGAAGACTTCAGAAAGTGTGGATTGAAGGATGTTGGGGTATCAAAGAGGACTTCTCTTACGGCATTTCTTAAAACAGCTGGAAAGCTTGTGCACTTAAGAGTGGTTGATTTATATTGCAAATGTGGGAATCCAGTATTAGCGAGAGTGAATCCTTTGCATTAAAATCAGATTGCTGGCTGGTGACTTTGAACCTTAGCAGAGGACAGTCAGGGGCTCTGTGAACGTATGCCCAGGAACAATTTGAGGAAAGTTGTAAACTGGCTTACATCATCTACCTACCTTCCATCAGAATAAATTGTATCTACATTATTTCTGTAATGCATTACTTGTTATTTCTTTTGGGTTGATGCTGCCAGCACTCAGAAAATGGAGAAGCTTCCACTTAATAATGCTGAATCAAAGCTGCCATCATCACAATGTACTCGGAGCATTTCAATCATTAAGTAGATGGAGCGTTGTCTTTTTTGTGATACATAAATGTGGTGCTCATGTTTTAGGAGGCATTATGGTCATGAAGAGTCTGGAACCTACATCTCCAGATATTGCTTTTGAAATTTCCGTATATAATGGTTAAATTGGTTTGCAAGGCACTTGTGAAACCTCTGTGTGTCTTTGCAGAATGTTGGATGCAGCTTGTTTCCTGACCTGAGGCTTTGTAACACTTGATTCTCTATGGCTTCTTTTCTTCTAATACATATAGTGCATCATATGGGAGGATAATTCCAGGTTGCAAAATGCTGTGAAATTTTTGTATGGCTGAAGCCACAGCTCTTTGCAAAGCAGAAAGTTATTTTGTTACTGGCAGAAGAATGCAGGGGCTTTCGGTAGGCAACAGTGATTTATTCAGCTAACATTAACCAAGAATGGTGACATCTGTGGCTATGTTGACCTATTTATATCTGTATTAAATTTAACCAGAAGTTTGACACTCGTAGTTTTTAAGATTATCCCTATTCTGTAATGTTCCAATAATTGAAACTGTCACAGTTTCCAAGGAACACTGATAATCTAACATGGATTCCTGTACAAAATTAGGTCATTGGGTTTAGTTGAAGTAGTTTTTCTCAGATCCAGTAGCCACTGTACTGGTTTTCACTGTTCCACTTCTTCATATCTATCTATCTATCTATCTATCTATCTATCTATCTATCTATCTCTATCTATCTATCTATCTCTATCTATCTCTATCTATCTATCTCTATCTATCTATCTATCTAAAGAATATAGAATCTACCACATGTCATGGGAGATGTTTCTAGTGGTTAAATGGTCTCCTTGATCTAAGTGTGGATCTTCACACCTGAGTTAATCTACTTTCAGAGTATTTTCCTCTGTTACTTACGTTATGTGTATACTTTTGAACTGTGGCAGTTACCCACTTAATTGTTAAATCTCATGTTCTGAATGCTTTGTGTTTTTCTGCAAAGTATTCAGTCTTCACTCTTGCTGATTTTTGCTGTACCTTCTCTTTTTCATCCTTCATTCTCCTGGTTTTGTTCAGTTTTATATTCCTCCTCTGTGCAGGTTGCACTACTAAATGTCCATGTTTAGCTGATAATCCACCAGGAGCCTTCAAGATTTTTTTTCTGAGGTACTTAAACTAATCAGGATTCTTTTAATTTAAAAATTCAATTTTCTGTCTGGCTTAAATCTTTGTTTCGAGTCTAGGGACATGATAAACACTAATATAAATAGACTATTTGGGTACATGGTGCAATATTTTAACTAGTGCCTTTTAAGTATGCACATTCAGAATTCAGTTGTTACATCTCAGTGTGTTTTTCTGAATCTCCTAGATTGATTAATATACAGATCTCCATCTAACTAGTTGTGATTCATAGTCTGATGTAACTGACACTAACTCCCACTAACTTAATAGGAGTTAAAGCAAGACTTTACTGTGGAAAATCCTTGATTGACACTTCAAAAAAAAAATCTCAAACTGAAACAAAAAATCCCATCAGTTTTGGGCTAGCTGTGGTCAGAATGTTGAATGGCACATTTATTATGTTTCTAAAGTACATCGAGATTTTTCAGGATAATCGGAGTAGTAACTAAATTAATATAAATTTATACTAGGAATATGAAAATATGTGACTATGTGTGCTGCTTGCTTCCTGCATTCAAATCCCGTGCGGCTTGTTAAGTGGTGTTTAATGTAGCCAAGAAAGACAGTCAAGGAAATGGTACTTAATTCAGATAACTTAACTTATACATTCACTATCACAGTAAAAGTAGGAAGATGGAGGTATTGTGAAAAAAAGCGTTAAGAGCCATGAAGCACCTTTGCTGTACATAGAGAAATGCCTGGGAAGAGCAAGTGAGTTTCCCATGAAAGTATGCATGGACTCCATTAGCGGTTCACATGAACTTGTTGAGGTTGTTTTCTTTAATGGATATAGATATGGATTAGTGTAACAGAATTTATGTAGGACAAACAGAAATGGAACAAGTAAATGGCTTGGCATGATATTTAAGAACACTCACAATGCTAGGAAACTACTAATTTTCCAGTGAAGAAATACAAACAAAGCAGACTATCATTGGACATATTTCAAGTGCTGAAGAAATTCTGTCTCTTCTGAAGATACTCCATATCAAAGGATGCTCATGGGACATTTTTAACTACCTACATCTGAGTAGCACTTTCAGTAAATTAGCAAGGAAATTCATAAATTACAGAGAAGTCAGATTCACTAAATGGAAAGGAGAGGATCCCCAAAGAGACATCCTGAATCCGTTTCTTGTTGACATGAAAGGAAGTGAGTGAAAATGGAGAGAATTGGAGAACTACATCATTAGTAACCAAAAAGTGGGTTCATGTTAGTAAGGAATGCAATTTACTGATCAGTTTATAGCTGTAAATTTCAGGGTGAACAGAAAATAACTACAGTGAGTAAAGAACAGTGAAAAAATAACGTTAAAATCCAGAAGGAACATCAGTGTACTTTGCTAGAGTGAAGAAGAGCACGGTGTATTTTCCTGCAGGTTTTAAAAAGGAGAGTTTGGGTGAGAAATAGATGAACTTCTGGAATACCTGTTTTCCTCAAGGGATATGATGTGAAAGGTGAGTATTAAAAGCAGCTTTAAAAGGGAAGCTCAAAGTTAGATCATGGGTCACGGATCGTAAAGTCTCTTCAGCTGTGGATTTAAGTACTTGAAACATGAAACCAAACATGGCAGTGATGAATGGGGAAGCACACAAATGTAGTCTTCACAACAGGTTTTACAGAGATGGTTTAGGAAAAAATTATTTCTTATGAGGGTGCTGAGGCTCTGGCACAGGGTGCCCAGAGAAGCTGTGGCTGCCCCATCCCTGGCGGTGTTCAAGGCCAGGTTGGACACAGGGGCTTGGAGCAACCTGCTCTAGTGGAAGGTGTCCCTGCCCGTGGCCGGGGGTTGTAACTGGATGAGCTTTATGGTCCCTTCCAACCCAGACCATTCCATGATTACCAAATGCTTTGTAAGTTACATAAAGAAGTACTAACCTGAATGAGCTGGATAGGAGTTTACAGAAAGCAGATGAGAAATAAAATTAGGCAAAACCTAGGAACATAAATTCTGTTACTAAAATGATTACCTACTTCAACAAAGCAGTGGATATTGTTTACCTGGACTTCAGCAAAGCCTTAGGCATTGTTTCACATGGTCTTCTACGCAAACTGGCAAGACAGATTGGATGGTTAGTCTGTGTGGTAGGTAGGAAATCGGCTAATAGGTTGTACTTAGAGGGTGGTAATAAATGGTTTTCAGGCTGGCAGCCCGTCACAAGTGGGGTCCCCCAAGGATCAATACTGGGCCCCACACTGTTCAACATCTTCATAAATGATCTAATGTTGTGATAGAAAGCACCCTCACTAAGTTTGCTGATGACACTGAACTGGATGCGGAGTCATCAGAAGGGAGACAATAAAGGAGTTAGGTCTTTACTCCCCAGAGAAAAGAGATGGCTGTGCAGGGGGGTCCTCATCACAGTATTCCAATACTTAAAGGATGGCTACAAAGACAGTGACATTTGGAGTAGGTGCAGGATATGTGTTTCTGAGTTTGGGCCTCTACTGAAGTTAAGAGATAATAAGAAGAAAGAGAGGGAAAGCAAGATTATTTTCCTTTTTAAAGCATCTGTTCTGAAGCATTTGAAATGGAAAGATCACTAAAACATCCCTCATCTCCAAGGTACTTTGATTACATACTGTGTTTTGCTAATACAGTGTGTTAATAATCACTTGTGGTTGGGACTAGGTATCCAAAATGATTATATATATGAAATTATTGTTCTCTGCAAAATACCTAGCTGGTAATTGTTTGCTTTCCTCAGTTGGAAAACTCAGTTCTGTAAACCTTTTTTGATAATGCAACAGCAAATTAAGGGGGTGGGGATGTTGTTCATAGGAAAGTGTGTGAGGTGGGGAAGGAGTTTTCTGTATGGGTTTTTATTTTCCCCAGCAACAACATATATTAATTTCTCTGGCAGCTATTTGGAATGTGCAAAGAAATACTGCACTCCAAGGGAGACAGGCAGCATTCCGGCATTGAAACTGATCTGGTGAGGGAAAATGCCTGCGTTTTTTTTCCTTAACAATAACTATAAATATTTGAAGAGTATAAATGCTAAAGCACAGAAGCACAAGGGGAATCATGCGATGGGATTACTAAAGTGAAAATTCAGATTGCCTGAGTATTAGGTAAAAAATGATTGACAGTGAGAATAGCTTAGGTAGTGGAGCACTTTCCCAAAGGTACTGGTAAAAGCCCTGTCTCAGTCTTCACCAAGATACTAGAGGAGGTCGTATAAAGAAGGAAAAGCTACTCTATGGAGAAACATGCTGTTCCTGGAGAGCTATGCTGGAGAACTGAATAGGTTTGCTCATCCAAAGAAGTTCTATAACATTTCCCACGTATCCTACTCAGTGGATCATAGTGAGTTTGTGTTCATTGATATCCTGTAACAGTATTTTACATACATTATTCGTTACACTTTGGTGAGATACATGTTTGAAGAGGAGGGGGAAGTAAGGAAAGTGTGTAAGATGCAGGATGCTTGTGTTCTAGCAAGGAAGGGGTGTTTGGGGAGGGAATTCTGGAAGTGATTTCACTGTGATCAGGATTTCATCCTTTAGGTCTAGCCTGTTTTTTCCTGCGTTCTAAGATTTGTAAGTGTTCTGGGTACTAATATTGACTTAAAAAATGGACAACTTGCAGTGATATTAAGGGAATGAGTACAGAAGTTTCTAGGAAGGTACTTCCTGAAAAGATCTGACCTTCAGAAAAAACACTTGGTCTCCCAGATGCTAACAGTATTTTTTCCATTTTGTGTATGCTTTGCATAGGCACAAGCTGAAACCAATCAAAGGAGGCTGGGGAGGTTTCAAGAATTAATTCCTCTTCAGCACAGAGGATGCTTTGAATATTTACCCTTTGAAATACCAGAAAGAAGGACACCTATTTCATATGGAATAGCCTTCAGTGTTCATAAACTTCTGATGTAGGTCTCCTGCTGTGGAGGCTGGAAGTGATGTGTATTAAATTATCAATTATATATTACTCCTAAGAGGAGAAAACTGAAAGTGCTTATAAAGATGTTTTGGTCCCTTGACGTGGACTTCAGCCACACCATTATTCAGCTGCTGTGAACCTGTTTATTTTCATGTCCTTTTTCCTTCTTCCTGTTTTCACTTTGCATGTGCAGAGATGCCAGAGCTTGGAAACGACTGGGAATTTCTTGAGCCTCTAGAAGGGATATTTAAAATAATTACCATAAGGACAGCATGTTCCTCTTCAGGCAAATTTATGGATAGTGCTTATTTTGTGTTCAAAAGATGGAAAACTAAATTCTAGTCTTCTTCCCTTTTCATCGCATGTGCTCAGTATGCACATGGTCTTCAGATGATACAAGGTGCAGGTCAGCCACTGCTGCGTTCATGTCACTTAATAAAGTTGTGCTCTCCTACCTTTTTGTGGATCTAAGCTGATCCAGAGCAGCTGAATCTGTTGAAAGCTGCTGAAATCTGCTGTTTTCATTTGTTCAGTAGAAAATGGATTAATTATAATTGTGATTACTGCTCCAAATGATTTGTTCTAGCAGTTGTAATTTCTTTCTTTTCTCAGAATTCTAATTGTGAAAGTAAATGAATGTTATTTTTCCTGCTTAATGTTTTGGAGGAATTGAATATTGGTGGTTGCTTGCAGGGTTGTATTTTCATGGAAACATAGAATCACAGACTGGTTTGGGTTGGAAGGGACCTTAAAGCTCACCTAGTTCCAAGCCCCTGACATGGGCAGGGACACCTTCCACTTGGAGCAGGTTGCTCCAAGCCCCTGTGTCCAGCCTGGCCCTGAACACTGCCAGGGATGGGGCAGCCACAGCTTCTCTGGGCACCCTGTGCTAGCACCTCAGCACCCTCACAGGGAGGAACTTCTTCCTAATGTCCCTTCTCAATCTCCCCTCTGTCAGAGAAATTTTCAGGGTCTCTTTCATATTTTTCTGAAGTACAAGTATCTTAGCTTTCTTGCATGCTTGAATTCCAAGTTCATAGTTTTTTGGGTATTTGCAGCTGTAAATATGTATCAGTCTAAAAAAAGAAAGTGTATGTTGATGTCAACTGAGACCTCTCTTTATTGGTTGTGAAGATTGTAGCCTGTACAAATTTGTTTAGTTATTTGTATCTGTGTTTGGGAGTTCCATTCTTATCAAGACTTGAAATGCTGATGTACTGAAACTGGTAAGAAACCTTCTAATCAGTCTTGCTTCAGCTAAAAAACTATAGCACATATGACTAGGAGCACAGGTTTTTTTAATCTCTTTTCCCTGATCAAAAACCCCCAAACTTTAAACCTATGAAACTTGGTATATAAAGATGTTTTGTAAATTGTTCCCAGGTTAGTGATAGAAACCTGTAATGTAATTCATGATGCCAGTTACGCAGTTGAAAAAGACAGTGTTTTGCAGTCTTACTCAGATATGAAGTAAACGTCGAATTTTTCAGCTAAGTAGTGGTTAAGAACAGATACTCCAAGTTTAAGTCACATTAGTCAGTATGCTATCCTCTCTTATCTTATAAGCTTAGAGGAAGCTGCTAGGAAGTATAAAAGTTGTCAAGTTCGTCATTCCTGTGAGACAGATCTAGAAATAGCCTGGCTTACGACAAAAATCCTGCCATGAGACCGCTGTATCTGTTGAGTCAATGATTATTAATATCCAGAATTTTAGTCTCCAAGCTGGCCTTTTGAAAGCATATCGCCATACGCAGGTAGGGGACTGTGCTGAGAGGTCAGAGGTGGAGGAATGTAAAAAAAATCCTGCACTGGGTTACTGGTCATAACTTGCTTTTTTGAAGGTCAGCTGTGCTGTTTCTGTCAAGATGAACTTCAGGAGGAAAAGAAGACATTTTGAAATGTTCAGTTAGAATCCTCATCTTCTGAAGTTGTACTGATTCCTTTTTAAATATTCTTGCACTGCCCGAAAGAAAGCTGAAAGTTTGACTCAGAAATGAAGTGATTAGCTATTAACCACTCTTCTTATAGTTCAATTTGGAAGCAGGTTTAATCTGATTAATCAGGTCTTGATTTCAAGGCCAGGTTGGATAGGATCTTGAGCAACCAGTTCTAGTGGAAGGTGTGCCTGCCCATGGCAGGGGGTTGGACTAGATGATCTTAAGGTCCTTTCCAACCCAAACCATTCTGTGATTCTAATCCAGAACTTCATTTTAAGTATCTTTTTTTTTTGTAGAATTTAAAGTAGTACATAGTATTGGTGCATGTAACCTTTCAGTCATTAGCTCTTCTTATATGTAAAACTGTCTGGATTCTAGTCAGAGGGCCTTATTTTTGAAGCAATCCTTGAATGTTGGGTCAAGGGTCTTGTAAGGATGTTTGTGCATACTGAATATCCATGTGTACTCTGAAAGCTAGCTGCAGTTTTTGGGCTTGAAAACTCAGTCTGTCACTTGTACATATGGGTAACAGCCCTGAAAGGTTCTGAAAACAAAAAAATAGAGCCCATGCTTTGAATATTCTCCTTTAATTTCTAAGCTGAAGATTTCAGAAGATGCCTGAGGGGAGTGTTCACATTCGGTGAAGCTGTCATGTCTGTCATTTACGAGTGATGGATGTCCACCTGGTAATACAGAACCCTTCACAGGAAGGAAGTAAATATAAAGCTTGTTCAGCCTGGAGAAGTAGAGGCTCTGGGGAGACCTTAGAGCAGCTTCCAGTGCCTAAAGGGACTGACAAGGAATCTGGAGAGGGGCTTTTGACAAGGGCCTGTAGGGACCAGACAAGGGGGAATGGCTTTAACCTGACAGAGGGGACATTTAGGTGAGACATTAGGAAGAAGCTCTTCCCTGTGAGGGTGCTGAGGCGCTGGCACAGGTTGCCCAGAGAAGCTGTGGCTGCCCCATCCCTGGCAGTGTTCAAGGCCAGGTTGGACACAGGGACTTGGAGGCACCTGCTCTAGTGCAAGTGGTCCCTGCCTGTGGCAGGGGGTTGGAACTGGATGAGCTTTAAGATCCCTTCCAGCCCAAACCATCCTATGCTTCTGTAATAGGTTTTCTTGTAGTCTTCAAGCGGTAAATAGTGGTGTCACTGGGACTAAGGCCTCACTGCAGAAAGGAGAATCTTGAAAATAATTTTGGCAATCTTTGTCAAAAGATAATACAGGCTGCAGCACTTTGTACAGTCTTGTATTGTTTGGGTTTTCTTTTAATGTAGTCACACTGAGGTGAACAAGAGGAATAGTAGTATAAATGTGGTTGTCTAAATTCTTTCTTTAGATGTCATGTATACTCTTTGTGATTATTTGTGCATAATTCAGCATGTCCTGTATGACGTCCCAATAAAATATTTCAGTGAAAATAGTCATGATATCCTTTTTGTCTGACATTTTTGCCCAAGGTAGAGCCTGTTCCCCCCTCCCCCCCCATTTTCTGAAGTGATTTCAGAACATTTCAAAATATGCTTGTTATAAAATCTATCTTTGAAGTGTTTATTTGAAATAGAAAAAAAAATAATTAAACGTGAAACCAAAAGTCAGAACATCACTGAGATATTCAATTGATGCATGCAGTGACATGAGTAGGTGAGAAGTGCTTAACTGCTCTGTATACCCTTTACTAAGAATTAGTGCTCTTCAGAACTGTTTTCCAAGTAAACACTCTCAGTGTGTTGATTGTGGCAGACGCTTTTATGTAAGCAGAAGTATTTTGGGAAACCTCTTTTTGCAGAACAGTACACTTCTGAAAGTTTCCATGTCTATTAGATTACAATAATCAGTAATAGCCTGTGTAAAGGTACTTGTTAGTAGTCCATTTTCTATGGCAAGCTACTCTTCCTGAATGTTATTAGACAAAGTTTGTTGTAGTATTATATGTTTTTACTGATTATCTGTCAAAAGAATTGATTTTCCTTGAGGCTGAGGACCTCTTAGTACAGAACCAAAAGGGGATTTTATTGTCTGACATTCCTTTAGCACTAAGCTAACATCAAAGTCTCGGGCTTGGAGGTCATCCTGCAGCATCAGACTCTTTAAACACCATACTTAAGTATGCTCTGCTGTGTTCTCTCACTGCAGTGAGATGCCACATCTTGGAAATCAAATGATACATCCCTGTTCCTTGTCATTATAATGATAATTATTTGGATTGGTTCAGCAAGTTTATTTTGGACGGCAGCTGCAAATTCAGTAAAATGTATTAACATAAGCATGGCCCATAGGCTGTGGTTAAAGAGGCCTTGAACACAAGAGATGCTTTAGAAATACCCCATGAATTACATTAAATATTTTCTTGAAAATTTATGAATTGCTTTTGGCCGTACATGCTGTGTACTTCACAGGTGAGCATATGAGATGGCAAAGGCCTGCTTTTTCTCTTCTCTGTTCAGGGATTGTGTTTTATCTATCATTTCAGGAAATACAGGTTGTTTAGAAAAGGAATATAAACACAGGATGGAGTACACAGGAACACACAGACTAGCAGCCTTGCAGTGTACCTCTGTCGTTGAGAAATGGTGAAGGAAAAGCTTCCTCTGGAAAACATGTTGCAGCTTGATGCCATGTACCTTGTCTTGATGTTACAGTAATAACTCTGCCTGCAAAAGTACTATAGAAAACTTAGCTTCCAGTTGCCATGGGTATCTGAGAAAGGAAAGGTTGTTTTAAAATGCTCATGTGAAGAGTTATTGAAGTTACAGTAGTGGAAAGCAAAAATAATATGTTAAAAGGATTATAAGGAATCACAGGAAACTGCAGGTGAAGGCAGAGAAGAATTTTCCTGGATGTCTTCCAGGAATGTGTCAGTCACTCCACCACTAAAGGCAGTGTAGTTAGGTGGTGGGAATTAGATTTTTTTTTTTTTTTTAAATTTTTAAGTTTTTTTACGTTTTACCCATCATTAACAATGGAGACAGGCTGAGAGAGTTGGGCTTTTACAACCTGGAGAAGAGAACGCTCTGGGGAGACCTTAGAGCAGCTTCCAGTGCCTAAAGGGGCTGACAAGGAATCTGGAGAAGGGCTTTTGACAAGGACCTGTAGGGACAGGACAAGGGGGAATGGCTTTAACCTGACAGAGGGGAGATTGAGATGAGACATTAAGAAGTTCTTCCCTGTGAAGATGCTGAGGTGCTGGCACAGGGTGCCCAGAGAAGCTGTGGCTGCCCCATCCCTGGCAGTGTTCAAGGCCAGGTTGGACACAGGGACTTGGAGCAACCTGCTCTAGTGGAAAGTGTCCCTGACTGTGGCAGGGGTTGGAACTGGATGAGCTTTAAGGTCTCTTCCAATCCAAACCAGTCTGTAATCATGGTGGGGCAGAATTTAGCCGACAACTGCATAAACACCCAGTATATCAGTATTACAAACCAAAATTGGAGAGCTGCTAACCTAGCTAGGTACTGTGCTGGCTTCTAGTACGGAAGAAGGAAAGTTTCTGTAGCTTGTCAACAAGTAGCCAACTTGCCTGAGCAGACAGTCATTTAGCAGAGCTCAAAAGGAAGAAAGGATGCTTTCTATATGGAGGCTGGCCATAGCTCACACAATAGGCATTGCATTTCAGCCTAGGATTAGAGGTCTATTTTCCCCTCAGTGGAACAGAAGGTTCTTTCAAACCAGGAAACAGAGCAGATGAGTCCAAAACAGAAAGCAGCCAGGAACACCCACAGCCAAAGGCTGGCTATTCAGCTAGATGCAAGAACAACCTACGCAGGTGAGAGAAAAGGGGAAGAAAAAGCCAGTTGGGTATTTATTATTCTGTAGGAGTATTAAGGTTAAGAAGCCCTAAGTTGGCAGCTTACTAATGAACTGATGTGAGAGGCTGAAGGAAGGAAGGAAAGCTAGTGAGGGGTGGAATAAACCTCCCTCATTTACCAAAGGATATGCAGAATTGATATTCTGTATTTAATTGGAGCCAAACTTGTTTTCATAGATGTTTTCAAATGCGTTTAATATGGAAAATAACTTGTTCAAATATTTGCAGACATTCAGGAGTATGTATATTGGTAATTGACTATTTTTTTTAAGCAAGTTTTTGTTCGTTTGTCTTCAGATCACTGACCTCCCAAACTTAGATTCTGTGCTGGGTCTATTTTAGCTTTTCTCTTTAATTTGCTGTTTGTTCTTTTTCTCTTTTGTGACTACTTCCTTTTTTCCACTGTATAACTCCTACCCTAATAACTTGGTGTTTTCAGGTGCACTTGAGATGTTCTTTAGAACATTCATTTTTTACATTTATATTATTTTTGTCTTTTCCCATAAGTTTCTTCGGTATTTTCTGGCCTTGAATTTAAAGCTTTAAGTGGATTGGAAATGTTTAGCATATTATGAATGTTATTCTAAAGAAATAAGGCTTGAACCCTACAATGGTAATTGCTGTGTTCTGCCTTACAGCACCTCTTTCTTGTGGTCCCTAAAGAGTTCTTGTGCTTGAGTTTAGGCAGGAATGCTTAATGGGGAAAGAGGAAAAATAGCACGTTTCTGACTTCTGCAGAATTAGTCTTTGGTAGCTGCTGCACTGTGAAAGAAAGGGGAGGAAAAGGCTGAAATGCAGCACAACAATTGAGTTTCTTGTAGCCCTTTTCCCCCCCCCCCACCAAACAGTCATTGAAGGCAGCATATGATTTATTCCTATAATGTGTTAATGCAAAGCTGCTTTTGTCTCAGATAATACATGTTGTTTTCCTTTTTGTGATTCTTGTTTCTCTTGGTTTTGTTTCATGCCTTATGTCTTTGGAAAGGCTTTATTCCTACTTGGGAGCTGACTGAGCTTCTGTGGAACCAACTCGTTCCTAAATTCTGCAATTTAGATGTTGCCAAGAAATTTCTATGAGTCTTTGCCATGGGAAGTTATAAAAAAAACCCACCCCAACAACACCCCTTGAACCAGTTTCTTAAAAATGGAAAGCATAGCAACCACAGTGAGAAACGTTTAGCAGTCTGGCAGCTGACAGCAGGGCATACAAGGAATAACAAAATAGTCGATTGAAGAGGGGAAAAAAGATCTTCAAAAGACTTGTGGCCACAGCAGGGTGAAAAACATAACAATCCCATTATCAAGGTTGTTTTTTTTTTCCCCCTAACTTCTGCTAATATAACATGTTGAATGATATGCTAGTAATTTAGAACATAAAAAAGCGTTCCCTGGCATCCTCTTTAGATGTCTCTATTCAGGCAGGCAAAGTGGGAGAGAAAAGAAACAAACAGTTCTAAGATCAGCATTCAGAATTCAGCAAAAGAGACCAGTTTGCTTGAAGCTCAGCTATCACAATGGTATTAATTCTGCAAATAAGTGACTGATGCATGAAACTGAGGTGACTTTACCAGTACTGCACAGTGAATCTAAAGAAAAACAAAGGTTTCTCAAAACGGTGCCCTGTAACATTCACAATATACCTATTACTTTGAACCTGTTAGCACTGGATTCATTTCTGACTGTATTATTGCCTTAGAGTAATTAAGGTATCATTCCTGTACCAAATTCTGAGCTATTTGTTGTTCTGTTTTTTGGGTCTTTTTTGCTTTCTGCTCTATTCCTTGGGGGTAGGATAGTGATGGTTCTGAGATAGTACATCTAAAGGTTTACTGCAGGCTATTACTGAATTCATAGTGGGATTTCATATAATTATGATAACTGTTCATCCTTTTTTTGGTATCCATTTGTCTGCCTGGCACTTGTAGGGATATGACAATAAGCAATTGAAATAGGACATTTATTTGTGTGCCTTAAGTATGTCTGTTTTCTGTGAACAGTTTTCAAAATGCCTGATGTGCAAGATATCCTCTAATATTAAGAAATACGAGTCCAGTTCATGTTGCTTAGTTACAGACACAATAAACAGCACAAATTTATTGTCCCTAGTTAGCCATTCGGTGTGGCATGAAAGCACTAGTGGGTGTATCACCACAGCATGTTTACCTTGAGACATGGATTGTTCAAGCCCAGCTTTTAATTGAGTGTAGCTTTTGACCAGATTAGGTACATTTTATTTCTCTGTTTAAATGGCTGGTGTGCTCTGTACTCTGCAGTGGCATACTGAAATCAGAATATCATGCTCTTTCTGTCATAGTGGCTTCCATCTTCCTTAAAAAGAAAACGGAAATGGATGGGGGAGGGGGGGTGTCGGTCATGACACCCTATGGGAAATGTGTGTGTAAGTATCAGTGACTTTCAGTGAAGCTCCACTAGACCCGATGTTAGTAATGCAAACTTCCACCTTCATGCATGTTCCTATCCTGTGAGGAAATGGTGTATCTGTTTTACAAAGAAGCAAGGCGATGCTCTCTGTGAGGCCTTCAGATGCAGGTGAAACGCAGGTTCCTGGATTCCTAGTCCTGGCTTCTAATGGCACAAAGTATTTTAATGATTCTTTTATTCCTACCTTGTAGGACATAGTTTTCTGTGGGGAGTATGTCAGATTCTAAAATATACTTGTGATATCTAAAGCTATAAACAATAGAACAAAGACTATGATCGTGTTATGCTGTATGAATGATGTTAGCCTTGAAAAAGTCTATTTCATATTTTCCCAAACCCGCTGCCCTGACAGGGTCCAGGCCTAATATAGCTGTTTTATGTTTCTGTTGTTAAATATCTTTTTTTTCTGTATTGGGTAACGTAAATGGTGTTTGGTGCTCCTTTGGACTTGGATAATCAATAGCCTTTCCTTGTCGGTTATCTGTCACCATATAATCACAGACTGGTTTGGGTTAGAACGGACCTTACAGCTCATCCAGTTCCAACCCCCTACCATAGGCAGGGACACCTTCCACTAGAGCAGGTTGCTCCAAGCCCCTGTGTCCAACCTGGCCTTGAACACTGCCGGGGATGGGGCAGCCACAGCTTCTCTGGGCACCCTGTGCCAGCGCCTCAGCACCCTCACAGGGAAGAATTTCTTCCTAATATCTCATCTCAATCTCCCCTCTGTCAGGTTAAAGCCATTCCCCCATGTCCTTGCCTTACAGGCCCTGGTAAAAAGTCCCTCTCCCATGGAAGAGCCAAGTCTAATTTGCATGGAGAGTCATGTGGTCTGTTTCCACTCAACAGTTTCAGATGCTCAGAGTTGACAGTAAGAAGAAGCAGAAGAATATAAAAATCCCAGATATATATATTCCATGGGGTTTGTGGCACTGCAGTTGATTAGACATGCCTTTCCAGCTCTATTAAGCAACTTTTTTGGAGTTGAGGCTTGCAGGACAGTTTCCCAAACCATATTAATTGATTTACAATAATTGCAGCAAAATACAGATGCTGTCATTTTCTCCATGTGTTGATGTATCTAACATCGTGGAATTCTGACCTGTTGTCTTGAGCCCACCTCCCACTCAGAGGATTCTATAGACACTCATCTTTTGGTTTGGTGCTCAAAATGAGCCCCATTCTAAATACCCTGCACTGCCATACCCCATGCCCCATACTACCGTCCGCACCCCTGGAAAATTAAAACTATATTATTTGAGGATGACTACAGTTTCCTTGGAGCTTTCATTATACATATTTTCTCTCTTCTCTGTGTTCACAAAACAAAGCTGGCTTGTGAAGTTGAGTAATGTAGAGGATTGAATAGCTGTTGTCATTCATATTGTGTGCTTTCATTTACATTGTGTTCAGAAATAAACCCCATTGCAAATATTTGAACTGGAGCTCCCTGAGTTTTGTCAGTAGTCTGCAGTTTGTTTTCCTTGATATATTAATTTTTGGAGCTTGGAAATGAATTGAGGCATGTTAGCAAAATGAGAAACTGACATTCACGGATTAGTTCAAAACCATCCAGCAAATGCCATAAAAAAACCCCAACATGGTAACTCTCAATGGTCACTTTTGCATTTGGATTCCGGGGGAATGTGATGTTGTATGCACCAGGTAGTTCTCAATGAGCATGGAACTTCTAGTGGCTGTTAAAGCAAGCGGATAAAATTGCCTCAGGCTTCACTTACTCTAAGTCCCATTGCTATGGTTGCTGACATCAGTAAGTTATCTCCCTCTGACTTCACCGTGCAGCATAAAATTGTAGGTCAGCAGCACTTACCCTGAGCCATTTTGGATGATACTAGTCTCCATTTTAATGAATTAATTGCCATTGTTTGCACTAGGTGATCCAGCTTTCATGAAAATACGAAAATACTCCCTTATGGTAATGTAAAGATTTGTATGATTCTTTTTTCTTTTAACATGTTTGGAGATGGAATTGATTGAAATTGCATTTAGAAAACTATTTTTAACTCACACCCCTATTAAGTAAATAGATGAATTCTTCAGAGCAAGATTATAATGTAGGTGCTCTGAACTCCTAGTTTCTCTTTAATTCTCAAGGAAACTTAGATGCTGAACATTAGGTCCTTAAGAATCGTGTTTGGTTTTAAGAATGTAAAGTAATTTGAAAGAAATGCTTCACAGTGACTTAAAGGCTTTTAATCACAGTGATTGAAAGGCTATTGCTAGCAGAGTTACTTGGTATTCTGAAATATTTGAGTAATGCCGTTTCTTCACTCATCGTAAAGAAATCTTTAATGTGGAAAGGGCTGCACTTTGAAAGTGGTGTTGAAATCTGGATTCTTTCACATCTTCCATGGCTTTAAATTCCAGGGGGTAAGATCAGTAGAAAGAAATGGTAGGGTTTTGTTGATGTTAATGTTTTCATGTCAACTTTTTAATTTTATGTTTGAACTTAATAATGACCATCTAATATCAACAGGGAGTTCCTTGTCTTCTGGTTCACCTTTTCTCAGCATCATTCATACATCCATACACTGCTGATTTATTAATATAGTTTCATTGGCTGATCAGCTGCTTATTTTGTTGTTGAAGGCAGCTGCCAGGATGACTGTAGGTCTGTAGTGAATTCTCAATACATTCCTAGAATTCATTGCATAGTAGGGCAATAAATTATATACGTTATGTATCTTTGGGAAACATGAATTAATTTTGCTTGTGCTCAGATCTGCCCACAGGCCATGTTGAAGAGTGCTGAGCTTAAGTTAATATTTGCTGTCTCTTAGCTGGACTTACTTGTTAAGACTCAGCACTGTGATATTAAAAGTTGCCCCGCATGTGGTTAGCCTAGATGGTAGCAAAGGGAGCTCCTATCTTGATTGGAAAAAGATACGTAGGTCTTCACTTTCTCTGCTGGAAAACAGATTTATTCTTGAACCTTACTTAATTTTAAGAGGAAAGAATACAGTAAATAGAAGACAAATTCAAGGTGCTCTTAATAGCACAGTATTATACCTTTAGGGCTGGCAATTTCATGTGCAGGAAAATATTGTTCTTGCTCAGGTATGAGAGGGGAGTGCGAGAGTACATAAGTTACTACCAGGGGCAGCCCAATAGATGCTAGGAAAGCACATAGCGGTATAGGGATACTGACTGGTAGGTTGTGAAGGGTAAGGTTTGAATATGACTCAGTTACATTCTCTTAACTAATTGTGGATCCACATCTCTATTGGAGGGAGAATGTAGTGTGTTAATATTAAAGAACAGTTTTTTCCCCTCATATATTGTATATTAAGCTACTCAGAGAGCTGTTGATGAGTTAAGAAAACTGTCGTCAATATCCCTGTCCATCAGGTCCATGAACTATATTGTTTCCGAGTTGATAAATGATTTCAAAGCCTATGGAGCTGTGCTAGAAGTCAAGGAAAGCTCCTTTTGTCTGCTCAGGTTTTCTAACATAGCTATTAACTACTAATTTTATTATTCGGTCAACCAGCTTCATTAATATCAGACAATTTGAATTCTTCCATAAACAAGAGATTCTCTTTGTACATTTACTTGTGCTGGTAGTTACCTTTGTTCAGTAAGCAATTGAAGAGTATTTTATCCTCGTGTTCTTTGTTGCCTTAATTACTTTCATTGTCAACAGGATGATTTAATTCTAATGAGAGCTCATTTGTTCCTTTTTTTAAAATCATATCCTCCAGTCTCTGTTTAACACTTTTCACTCTATTGTAGAAAGGTTGTCCCCTGTAACTCCTTCAAATGAGATGGAAGCTCTCCAAAATCCCTCTTGCTGTAGTAGGTGGCCAGTGTTCCATGAGACCAGCTATCTCTAAGTAATAATGCCTGCCAGGCGACTGGCTTCTTGCTGCATTCTTCTGCCCTTTGGCTTTCCTCACTCTGAAGACACAGTCACCCCAATGAGAGATCACTTGCACGTGCTTATTCTACAGTACTCTATTCTAAATTCCTTTGTGTAATCTGCAGTCTCTGAGGTGTTCCAGAACTATTTGGTAAATACAAATTTGGTACCTTATTCTTCAAGATTACAGTTAGTCCAATTCTAGTCACTTCTGGTGTCTTCACTCAAAGAAGGCAACACATGTTATCTGCCTCTCTGTGGCAGCGTATTACTTCTGCTGTCAAGAATCCAAAGCCAGGATTTTTGTCCTCTTTGGAGACCCAGCTCCAGTGGGAACGGCAGTATTTGTGCTGAACTCTGAAATATAATGGAGAAAGGGGCTTTTTTAATACATTAGAATAAATCTGCCATGACTTATGATGCAATTTGCTGGGTGGATAATGACATAATTTGAAAGAACACAATTCCTACAGTAAAAAATTCTTGATCTGTCTATCATCTCGTTAGTGTTCTGTTATCGTGAAACATGGTTTTTTAATAGCAGCTATCACTTTTGGGGTATGCCATCTTAGATTGTGTCTGCTGGTGTTTTAATATCTAACAGTGGCACAGTTCTGCAGTGTATCTCCCATCTTTTTTACTTAATGTGTGCTGGAGTGGGTTTCATTTGTCTTCAAACTAAGCTTCAGAGGAACTGAATCCAGAAGCTGTACCCAAAGTATTCGTTAAGCACTTTCCAACCTGTAATAGGGTTACAAGGTCAAAACCAGAGGTTTTTCCCCTGAACAGCTTCAGACTACACTGTATAGTTGGAACACTGGATCAATGGCCAGACATGATCTATATCTGCATCTGTAGATGAAGAAACCTCAACACAATCTGCTTCGATTTGCTGAGCTGTTGCTTTTGCTCCAAATTGCTTTCTAACGTAGGGTTAACCTTAGAAACAGAGAAGTATTTAGCTTGTCACCATGCATTCATATTCAGCCCTTCAGTGGTATTTTAGCTTAAGTATATAATTTATTGAATAATAGAAAATATTGACAAAACACTTGTGCACACCTCAGCTACTGGGGAGCTTCATTTAAGCAGTCCTTGTATCCTGGACAGCATAAATAGCAACAATCTTAGACTATCCCAATAAAGACTAGACCCCTGGGAAATGTTTGTGTCATGACAGACTTCTCTGGGCAGAGTAAATATGTGATTTGAAGCAGCAATATTTGCTGTGGAGGTAAATTGGATTTAAAACCAATATTATCTTTCATTTCGATCAGAAAAGTCTTCAGTCAGGGAAAATATGTAAGTGGGTCATTTTTTGTCCAGTTGAACTGCTCAAAGATGGTCCTGTTTTTTGTCTGGTTTGATTGGTATGATACTAGTTTCCCTGTTTTATAGCTTCATGAATGCCATGGATGCTACTATTTGTCAGCCCCAAGGACAAACTGAAAAGATGTTAAATCATAAAGTATCTGACCTTGGGACATTTTCTGTAAATGGGCAGAAGAGTTAAGACAATGACAAAGGGTTTAGAGGGAGAAATCATCTAATGCTTCTCTAACATAGCAGAATGGCTGTGCGAAGTGGGCTTTTAAGCATTCAAGGCCATGCAAACTAATTTGTGTATAAATAATGTGCAGATTCTTTCAGATTGTTTGAATTAACTCTAGGGATATTTTTAGAGCAACTTTGGTTTAATGAAAACTATTATTAAATCATTAGTCAGTGGAAATAGTTATTTAATTTTGTGTGGATGTTAATAATCATATTCATATACCATCATGATTATCCTTTAAATAATATATTGATTCAGGGTTATATCTGTTTGGTTAAAATAGTCAAGTTCATCTCAGTAACTTCTCTGCTTTGCTTGCAGGTTGTATATAAAAATAATGATGTCAGGTTGGAGTTATCTCGACTTGCCAAGCAAGGAGATCCTAAAATGAAGATTCACGGGGTTGTAGCATTTAAATGTGAGAATGTTGCAACCTTGGATCCAATCACATTTGAAACACCAGAGTCTTTCATCTCTTTGCCAAAGTGGAATGCCAAGAAAACAGGCTCAATATCATTTGACTTCCGTACAACAGAGCCAAATGGCCTGATCCTATTCAGTCATGGAAAACCCAGGCACCAAAAAGATGCCAAACACCCACAGATGGTGAAGGTCGACTTTTTTGCCATTGAAATGCTTGATGGCCACCTCTACCTGCTGTTAGACATGGGATCAGGTACTATAAAAATAAAAGCCTTGCAGAAGAAGGTGAATGATGGTGAATGGTACCATGTGGATTTTCAACGGGATGGACGGTCAGGTAAGCTTTTTTGTTAATATTCAGGATGTTTTTTCATGTTGTATCTGAGAAAATACCAGATATATATTACATTGCCATCATTAGCGTTCTGAATCATCTGCCAAATAAGGGAAATATAAGAAGTCATTACTGTCAGGTACCAGAATACAGTGACTTGCAGAGTAAAATATATTAAAATTTATTGGGTAATCAGCTACTTAATCTTGCAAGTAAGTGTGCTGTGTACTTCAAAAAACAAACAGTAATCTCCCTTCGTGCTTGCTTCCACCAAATAGCTGAAGTGGCAAGTTTCAAGAATAAAAACGAACAATTGTTACTGAAAGTCGTCTCCAACATAGGGAATAGCTGGTACTCAGAAACAACGGAGAACTCCCAGTCATGTCAGCAGATCTCAGTGTAATTAAATGATATGCTAATGAATAGCTAACAACACACATCAGCAGAAATGGAAATGAGTGACTTGCTGTATTTTGTCAGTATGAGGTCGTATCCTGTGGTAGGGTAAAAATAAAGAATTCATAAACTTCTCCTAATGCTTCTGGAACCTTATAGCATACAATGTATTTAACTAGTGAACCAGTCCTTGTGTTTCAGGTGCCTCTGATCTTGAGTATATATCTTTACTTCAGCAAATAATATACTTTAATTGAAGGACAAATCTGTTCAAAGGTATCTTTCCTTTTATGCCAGGATTTGGGAGTTGGGGGAGAGATGTTCTGAGTCTGTAACCCAGCCTGTCCAAAGAATTTTCTGATTAATATCAGTATCCAACCTGGAGTGTTGACAAATACAAACTCTTCTCTTGGATTTTGTGGGGTTTTCCTCACTTTAACTGGTGACTCCTTTTCCATAACTTGCATTTGTAATTCTGAAACTTCACCTCTAAAAAGTTGTTGGATTATGAATGACTTTCTTACTACCCACAAATGAGATTTCAGATCAAGTGATTCTTAAGTGTAGATTTCAATCAAATCCCTGCTGAAAGTCAAGACAAAATTCAATTGATGAATCTGCCCTATGATTATGAAAAATAATAATTTGATTCCTGAGCTGTGCAGCTTCAGATTCTAATTGTAAAGAGTCTGATTTTTCTGATCATATGTCAGTTGCTTGTTTACATTTCTTGAGGTTAAAAAAACCAACAAACTAATCACACCCTCCCCCCCAAAAAAAAACCACCTCCAAAAATACACACATACACAAAGCCTGAACAAGCAAACAAAAAAAACCCCAACCCCCCAAACAACAAAACACACAACTTCTCAAAATCCTCAACTGTGACTGAATACCCAGTGGTTGTATTTATACTACGATATTAATTTCAGGCTTCCTTCTCAAGTGTTGTTTCAATGATTCATATGAGGTAGTAAATCCTGTAATAATCATACCTGTGGGACTCCACTGAAAGCAACGTTTATTCTTACATTGAAAGTCAACACAACTAGAAAGAACTGAATGTGTAGCAATTATTTACTTTTGAAGATATCTTCTGCACTTTCATTGCTTCACAAAAACTGTAGCTCACAAATGTAATTAAGAAAGTTTAGAGTATACTTTATTTAGCATCACAGACTGGTTTGGGTTGGAAGGGACCCTAAAGCTCATCTAGTTCAAACCCGCTGCCACGGGCAGGGACACCTTCCTGTTGCTCCAAGCCCCTGTGTCCAGCCTGGCCTTGAACACTGCCAGGCATGGGGCAGCCACAGCTTCTCTGGGCACCCTGTGCCAGCGCCTCAGCACCCTCACAGGGAAGAATTTCTTCCTAATGTCTCATCTGAATCTCCCCTCTGTCAGTTTAAAGCCATTCCCCCTTGTCTTTAAAACTGTTGCTAGACATTAGCAAGAATGTAGACTAATTGTAGGAAGCAATACATACCTGGTGATCAGGACTGCATATTATTTTTAAATAGAATTATGGATAGTCGTATGTATATGAGCGTTCAAGTGTTAAAGAACAGTTTGGACAGTGCTTGGAGCAACCTGGTCTAGGGGAAGGTGTCCTTGCCCATGGCAGGGGGTTGGAACTAGATGAGCTTGAATGTTCCTTCCAACCCAAACCAGTCTATTTCTGTATATAAAAGAAAAATTAATCCAGGTGGTGGATCACCTGTGGTCAAGATGGGTGAATTTTATTTACCCTCTCACTCTTAAAAACTGACCATGGTACCTATTTGCCCTAAACCGTTGAACTATTACTGGGAACAGTTACTATGTAGAGGCATATAGATTAACAGACTTTTTTTTTTATTTATTTTTTTTAGCTGAAAAATAAACCAGACATCAAAGATTTTCTGTGATTTTTAGTACCGATAATAATACTTCACAGTAGAAGTTCCACTAACAGTGGCAATGCTGTCATTTTTCTTAATGAGACTATTGGCTGAGTAGTATGTAAACTGACTGCCTTGCCTTTGAGATAAACAATGAACTGTGTGTTCCTGTTTTCTTTGGATTGGAACAGGAAGTACTGATGTGTAATGTTTAGATTATTTCTTCATGACTTGTGCATGTTGGTCCGTTATGCCTTTTGCCATGAATAATAAAATCCACTTTATTATTCCAGGAAGCTTTCTCATTTATTTTCTCTAGCCAAAACCAGACATTCTGAAAATCATGTGAAAGTGATAATTTCTCACTTGCTGACCTTCATAATTTTTCTACAAGTGAATGAATATACCTTGCATTATAAAAAATACTGACTTTTCTAAGACTTAGTTGTTGCTGATGACAAAATACCTATCAAGTAGAAATGAAGAGATTCTCCTGTTAATAAGTGCTCTAGTTTAGTAGAGATTGTTTTTCTTTTTTATTTTAAAGTGAAATTTATTGTGTAGCAACTTTCTGCACTCACCCTTCAAATCCAGTGCAGAGTGGTTCCCTCAGATTATAGAAAGTGTGACATTTCTCAAGGAGTTTTGCTAATTTTCTTGACTTTTGCATTAGCTGGATCAGCAAGTACTCAATTTATTTTTCATTCTTTGCTCTCTTTGACTGTCAGTCACAGGGAGCATCCACTCTAAACTACTGTCTTTGTCAATGCCTATCTGGGACTCTGGTAGGGGATGCGTATGGAACGAGAGCATATTTTTAAATTGTACTTATCCAGGCCTCATTCACTAGTAATTCTGCAGATCCCTTCAGATTTTGGGAGATACAAGGAAGAGGGAAAAGATGGTGTCTTTTAACTTCATTTTGCTAAAGGAACTTTGGACCTATTACAGAATCATATTTGTATTATAGGAACTTTTGACCTATTATAGAAGTTTTTAACCCTATAATCCCATCCATTACACCTGTAAGACCTTCTTTGAGTGCTACCTTACCTAAAAAGCAGATCTTTGAGAAGGAACTCCTGGGACTCTATTTCCCAGTGTTGAGAAAGATTTCATACCTTCTTCACTGGTCGGTCTTCTTGCTGGGTATGCACCAGGGGAAAGGTGATGCATGTTCTCCAGCATGTTGTCTGTCTTTGTTGCTAAGTATACAGCAGGGTATGCAGCCTGGCACTAACCACTGTGTCCTGTCATGAGCTGAGTTTCCATTCCAGTATTTGTGCTCATCCTGAATTCCTGCTT
The DNA here is from genome assembly GCF_000696875.1 of Nestor notabilis. Classification (NCBI taxonomy): domain Eukaryota; kingdom Metazoa; phylum Chordata; class Aves; order Psittaciformes; family Psittacidae; genus Nestor; species Nestor notabilis. The sequence continues at coordinate 70,189 of NW_009933147.1, read as the reverse complement.
CATGTCTGCTTCATGTGTGCCTTGTCTTGGCCATGGGCTGTATGCTGTGTTCACAGTCCTCATCATATATTTTGCTTTAGCACACAAGATAGAGGTTGTCGGTCTCTTCTCCCAGGTAACAAGTGACAGGTCAAGAGGAAACCGCTTCAAGCTGTGCTAGGGGAGGTTTAGATTAGATATTAGGAACAATTTCTTGCTTGAAAGGGTGCTCAGGCATCGGAACAGGCTGCCCAGGGCAGTGGTGGAGTCACCATCCCTGGAAGTGTTCACACATTGAGTAGATGAGGCCCTCAGTGACATGGTTTAGTGGTGGCCTTGGAGGTGCTGGGGAATGCTTGGACTTGATAATCTTGAAGGCCTTTTCCAACCCAGCTGATTCTATGAAGATGTAAGGTGTATTTAGAATACCTTGTTCTGAGTTTTCACTGTTAATAAGCAAATGTTTCACATGCACAAAAAGCAACTAAATAGGCCACATAAGGTAAGCATAGAGATTAGGATGGTTGTAGCAGCTGTTGTTAGGATCTTCAGTTTCAATTGATCAGAATGAGACAAGGTTTTGAAATAAGCTGTAAATTCTTATATGCAGACTTATGTAAAAGTAAATTGTTGAGATAATGAATATGATTGGAGAGGCTCATTGACTCATGCCTAAGGGAAATGTTTGTCTGTCTGCTTTTAACAGTACTGCCAAATAATGCAGTAAAGAATTGAAAGAAAATCCAAACCAAATCCAAAATAAAACCAATCATGAAGCAGCTGTAAAGGTCTTTGCTCACAGTTTCTTGTAACACAGCAAAGTTAGGTTTAATAACTCTTTTTTGAGATTTGAGATCATTTAAAGTGTTGTTAAATTGTTCACCATATTCAGGAATAACCTTCCAAGTGTTTTCAAACTAAACCACCATTCATCCTTTGGAAATAATCATCACACAGGGAAGTCACAAAGGAAACTGTCTGTTACTGTTAACCTCAATTGTCTGTGGCAGTGTAAAATAATGTATCAGAATGTATTCATAGGTAGGTAACACTTGAGGGCTGAGAAGTCACTGGAATTCTGAACTGAAGTTAGAGTTTCAACTGAAATATCAGATATTAGAGTATGTAATTAGAGCTTAACTATCATCATTATCTCACTGTACGTAGTGCTTTGTCAGTATCTGTTACATGCATTATTCTTGCAGGTTCTTTTTTTGCGTGCACACTTTGTATGCTCCTTCCCTCGTCTTTTCAATCTTGTAAGAATTGCCAGATTTACACGTTCCTATTTCAACAAATGTTAATAGTCTCCATATTTGAGGTGATGAATTTATATTGGATTTTAAGGAAAATTCTTCCAGGGAAAGTGTAAGTGCCTTCTGATCAGTTATCCTTTAAGTCAATAATTCTTGCTGAAAATCTTAATTTCTTTAGTTTTTCTCAAACTCTTCCACCAGTACATAAAGGTGCTTCTGAATGTTTAAATTTCACTTTGCTCTCATGTGGAATGCTATAGAATCAGACCAGCTACAGGTCATTTTAGGACTCCTAAGTTTATATCAGTTTCTGGAGATAAGAAATACTACCTGTTTTTAGAGTCTGAAGCTAGATCATGAATTCCCAGACTAAATAAATCACCCCACACTTCCTTGTTGTTTGTCTTCCCTTTTTTCTTCTTTCATGCTGGACAAAGCACATGCTGTCACTTCTTCCCATTTCTTTCTTTTTCTGGTAGAAATACAGACAATATTCCCTACTTTAAGTATTAAAAATCTTTGCAAGGAAGCTACTTGTTTCCCAGCAGACATTATTGCCTCAGAATTGCTCTTCTCAAAGAAACAGTATAGCTGTTCATCTGGTTATGGGTGGTCTTTTGCTAGGTAATATGCAAGGATGTAACCGAAAGGATGGTTCTTGCTACAGAGATGTTACAATCTCTGTTAAGGTTAGAGTTTTCTCTTCCCATTGAGAGGCCGATGCTCTTTTGAATCTTCTGTTTCCTCATTATATTCTGTTGTCTTTAGGTTATTTTGTAAAATGAGATGTGTCCCATTCTTTTTCCTCTTGACAATTCTGGTGTGAGAAGGGTTGATGTTATGTTATCTTTACAGAGCAAATTGTTAACCTTTTCCAGTGCTGGCCAGGTAAGACATTTGTATGCTCCATTAGCTTCCTTTCTTCCTGCTTCTCTGGAAAGTGATGTCTGTTCAGATTTGGAAGTAGAAACATCCAAATGCATTGGAGCACAGTGGTGATTTGACAGAACAATTCCTTTTAATCTGCTATAATTCCCAGAGAAAGTAGGATTTTGATGTATTTTGGAAGTCATCTTTTATTGCCCCTTATTTTTCTTGGATTTTTTTTTTTTCCAACTGCTTTTGCAAAGCAATTTGCAAGTAAATTTTTCATTACATATGAGATACACATAAAAGGTAATTTGGATACCAACAGCAATGATGGTTGTGTGACTGCTATTAGAAGTGCACCAGGAAACTAGGACTACTTGGTAACTGATAGTATGAAACATTTGGTGCCTGGGTATGGGTTTTCTGTTGTAAAGCCTATTTGTATTATAGCCATAGTTCTTGTTCTAGACAGTGTGCTGTGATATTTTGTTCAAGCTCCTACGTAACAGCTGAGCCAGAGTGAGTTATTAAGGCTTCGAGCCTTCTGCAAGTGCTATTTAACTCAGTGTAGCTCTCAACAGAAAGGATTAAATAAAGCTAACATAGAGTTGTTTGGCTAAGGGTAATACACAGAGTATGTAGGTCAGTTGAAGTGTCATAGATATGTCTAGCAGTAAATCAGAGATAGTCTGGATAGGTAATGGGTTCCGTGGCCTTCCAAAACACGAAAAGGATTCACAGAGGAGTTGTTGCCTCTTAGGTTTTCCTACCCATAGTCATCAGGTGCTAAGATTACATTAAGATTTTGGAGGGCTTCTCCCAAGGAGTATTTCATGTGGTATCATTTCTTGGGGAGGGGAAAGGTTCTTCTCTTCATAAAGCTGTTGATACCTATTCAAAATATTGCTTAAGCTCTCTCCACAGGAATCCTTTGACATACAGGAGAAATTTTTCCTGCTTCAATCTGTCATCTAACTATAATTCTATCACCAGAGTGTAGTGGTGATACCATTCCTTTTATGATTCACCTTCTTCAGCCTTCTGTGCTTGCAAAACTTCCATTCGGACCATCATCTTAATGCTGCAGCTACACTGGCTGGGGTTTCCTGCCTTTTCCTGTGTATTGAAAACCATCAAGACTAGTCAGTTAATTTTGGTTTTGGTTTTTGGGTTTGTTTTTTTTTTAATACAAATGGAACCCTATATGTCTCCTAGCATCATGGGTAGCTTGAAGACAGAAATGTCTTCGTCCAGCAGAAAACAGCACTGTGCAAAGTGTGAGCTGCAGCTAAGTTAACTCGTGTGGGTGCAAGTGCTGTCTGAACATAAATTTAAATAATTTGGTCCTAAATTAGCTTGTACAGCAACAGATGGGAGCAAGCAGCAATAGCACTAAGAAATACTGTGAGCACAAGTGTGATTTATATTTACACATCTTTAATTTTTTTAAAGGACAAATGACCTATTGCTTGTAAGCAGTCCTTCTTGATACCTAGGATGCTCTCAGAACTGTCTTGATTGAACAGGTCGTTCCCAGGAATCCTTGTTTGAGCAGCTGATGAATAATATCAAACCTCAAGATATTTACGCTTGTGTGATGCCTGAGGTCAAATCTACAGCAAGTGTTCTGTATGAGTGCCATACTTCAAGAATGTGAGCAGCAATGCAAATATGTAGTTAGCAAAACATTATAGTCTTATTGATTTTAAACAGGTGGAGGCCTAGAAGAAAAATAATCTTGGTTCAACATGCCTATTTCTTAGTTAAGACTGGAAGTTCACATCTGTGTGATTGTTCAGCTGGCATAGAAACTTTTTTGATAATACATGAAAAGGAGAACTGGCCATGTCCTCAAACATGCTCATAGAGATGCATAAACACTATGCAAGCCTTTGATCTTTTTTAGATCTATTCTTATAGTAGGGAGACTGTTTGTAGTAGTATCCAGCCCTTGTAAAATCCATACATCTCAAGTCTAACATGGGAGTTGGACCTCCCAATACCTCTACCCCAAGGGGTTTGTTCTAAAGGTCTAAACTGTTCAGATGCTCATTCTGTCCATGCTGTTGAAGTTAACCTATGGAACCAACAAAAGAACTATCAATCTCTAACTCCCATAGGACTCCATTGCTAAAAGAGAAGCCTAAATTTTAGGATGTATCCAAGTAGGAAAATGATCTTTTCTTGACCTATCTCTGTTTGCTTAAAGCTCATATTTTAGTATGTATGCTATAAAAATTCTGAATTTCTTGCTCTTGTGCACCACTCCCATCACAGTGGCAGTATTTTTGTCGTCAATGTTATCTTCTGGAATCTGTGTCATCCTGACAGTGGAAATAGTGAATTGTGTTAGTTTTATGTATGTGTGATAAATACATTGTAGTAAATGTAATTCTTCAGTGTCTTGACACCATTAATACACTTTCAATGGTGAGTCTAGTGGATTACAGTGTTGCATAATGTGGCTGGTACATTTTAATAATCTGGTGACCTGCATAATGTTTTGATTTCTGTTTTCCTTGCTTTTGCACTCATATAGAATGGTAAGGAGTTGCTTCTGGGAAGATCTATGTGGTTTTTCTTTCAAGTAATTTTACTTAACTGTGGTTGCCATAAGCATCTTCTGTATCTGGGTGTACTAAATTTGGTTCTCTGCCTATTCAAATTTTAAAAATCGGGTTAATTTTAAAAAGTATGACAAAGAGCATCTTTACTGTTGATTACAGTTTCTTTGTTCAGACACTTTGTAGACATAGAACTTTATTTTAGGCTTAATTTTGTTTGTTTACTTTTTAAACTTAAATGGAAAAGGTACTTCTGATTTCCTGAGGCTTTGTACACGTCGTCTTTCCCTCTCTTTGTAACATGCACACTTTTCAAGGTAAGTGTCAGAGGCATTGATTTTCCCCCTAGGAGCACATCACTATCTTCTTAATGATTGCCTGTCTGGCAGCTGATGAGAGTATTTTCCTTCTGCACTTAGAGAAAGTCTTATCCAAAGCCCAGTGAAAGGGCGAGAGTCTTTTAAAATGCTGTGTCTTTGGATCCAAACCAAAGACAAAGATTTGCCTCCCAGATTGCAACCTATCAATATAACCTCAGCCTGACGCTTTGAAGCACGTATGAGGTAGTGAAGAGATTTTTGTGGCAGTTGTTGCACAAGCAGGATATTTCTGAAAATAACTGAAATGCATTCCCCTTATACCTGTGATTTTTGACTTGTATTGTGACCATGCAGTATTGTGCATTGATGTTCTTACATCATTCACTTCCTGACAGTATTTGTACTACATTGAAATTAAAATAATGAAGCATATCTGTTACTGTGTAACTGTACCAATAGAATACCTGTGTTTCATTTATAGATACTTGCCAGCAGCTAATGTGGCATGTAGATTAATAACAGCAGTACCAAAATATTTTAAATGTCCTGAAAATCATACATTTTGTTGTCTTTTCTTCTCAGGGACCATATCTGTGAACACACTACGTACACCATATACTGCACCAGGGGAAAGTGAAATCCTTGATTTGGATGATGACTTGTATCTTGGAGGCTTACCAGAAAACAAAGCAGGCCTCGTCTTCCCAACAGAGGTGTGGACAGCACTTCTCAATTACGGATACGTCGGCTGCATTAGAGATTTGTTTATTGATGGTCAAAGCAAAGATATTCGACAGATGGCTGAAATTCAAAGTACAGCTGGAGTAAAACCCTCATGCTCAAGAGAAACTGCAAAACCTTGCCTTAGCAACCCCTGTAAAAACAATGGTGTATGCAGGGATGGGTGGAACAGATATGTTTGTGATTGCTCTGGTACAGGGTACCTTGGCAGATCATGCGAAAGAGGTAGGTTCCATGCGATGGCTGCATTTTTGTATTATCACATCCTTCACAATGATTAAAAATGGTAAAATACTATTAACTTTCCTGAGGCAGGACAAAGGTCTTTGATTTCACTTGAAGCAAGATGGAGCCCTGCTGTAGGCCGAAAGAAGTAACTCTAGAGGGAAGATCTTAGGGGCATTTCTAAGACGTGTGAAGAAGTCTTCGTTGACTGGGACACAGAGGCAGTACTACTGAATGTCTCTTAAAAAGTGTCTCCTTTTGTGCCCCATCACACATTACTGCATTCTGAAAAGCTTTTTGAAAGCAATTTCAATTATTATGGCATTACTAAATGGTCACATTCCAGTTCCAAACTGAGGTCTTGTTCTCTGTCTATTTATGTCAATACCACTGTGTAATTAAACTTTCTTTTGAATTTCCCAGTATCACTTAAATCCATGGCCAGAACTTCAACCATGAGTCAAAGCAAAAGAATCAGTGTAGGAATCTGTATTTCTTAACTTTTTTTTTGAAGGTCCTAGTACTCAAGGAAACAGGTTCTACTTATCTTATATTACCGTGTATCCTTGTTGCCTAGAAAGTAAAATGTATAGTTGATAAACCCCATTTATTTAATTGAAAAGGTGGATTGGGGCCAGGAAGATAGACGTTGATGTTAGTTTATAGGAAGAAAACTGTAATTTGCTTAAAATTACAGAGTACACTCATAAAAGACTGTAATGGAAGTAGGAAAACAATAAAATAGTTAGCATCTTAGGTGTTTGGTTTGATTCTTGTTGGAATAGAAGATGTTTCAGTGCCCAGAATCTTTTTTTTTCGTATCACAGCTGACACAGTATATAGTGTCTCTTCAACCTGAAATCTAAACCTGAAGTGTATTGGCTGGGAATATAAGTTCTTTCCGTCTAGTGTGGTGCATTGTTCTGGTTGGTAAGATGAAACAACAGTGTCTTCTTAAACATACATCAGGTTTTAATTTTTTAAGTTGTACATAAATATATGTGCATTTATGTAGAATTAATACCATTAGGTTATTGGCATTTGCAAGCAGATTCTCTGTTTCTTCTGGTTTTTCTGATTTCTCATTTTTTTTTTAATATAGACATGCCTTTGGCTCATGGGCAGTTATTCTGAGGTCTCCAGATTGTTCTGTTAGTGGTGGAGTGAAGCTGGCAGAGGGCATAACCGAGCTGTCTGATGCATTACAAAAGCCTTCAGTTAAACATGTCTGGTGTACCACCCTGTGGCAAATGCCTGCTATTACAGATGGCAGAAGTAAAAACAGGGTTTGCATTTTTTCCATTTGGGAGCTTGGAAACGTGTTAAAGACAAAACCACACGCAGATCTGTAAAGAACTTCAAGCTTCATCATAGCCTGGTTCATAAATATACTTGACAGGTTGTAATATTTTACATAGAAACCTTTATCTTTTTTATTGTCCATACTTTATTTTCAACCATCTTCCACTGCAGAGCTTGATTTTCCCAGTGCATTCCCCCAGTGGGAATAGTGGTGCTTTGGTGGTGGTGGTGTTGATTTCTCTACAACGGTATTTGGTTCTTGTTCAACAGAACTATGTGTGGCAGTTCAGATAGTATGGGATCATTTCCTTCTCTTGCATTTCCCTCTCTAGAGGAAACTACACTGAAAGGAGATCTCCTTTTAGGAATATTAATCTCCCAAATGGTCTTGCATTAATAAGACTATAGCTTTTGGGATTCTGAAAGTGATGATTCTGTTGGCATCCTACCACACAAAGTTGTTATAACTACTACACAAATGCAGTGACTGATACACTTTTGTATTTGGTGCTGTAAGCAACATGTTTGTAGTTGTTCAAACTAATTTACATAAAATACGAATATGTTCATTTCAACAAACAATAGTTTCACAATGAAGAGAAAGCAATAAATAGAGAATAAAATATTGGAGATTAAACTATTTAACTTAATGTTAAGTGATTAAGGTATCTTCAGTAAACAAAATCATGTAGCTACTTTTTAGTACCATCCTTTATTTTTCATGCTGTTTCCCCTAAAATAGGAGTACTAATGTCCATATGTGGATGTACAATGTACAGTACAGGATCTGAAATAATTTGTCAGCTTATCAGTGCACAAAACACATGAAAGACAACTCAGTTCTATTTTAATTTCAGTAAACTTAATGGTTTTATTCATATCCGTGTGCTTTTTATCCTGTTGCAAGTTTTTCTTGATTTTATTCTTGATTTTCAGTGAGATTAAACATCAGTATAATCTGTAGATTGGCTTTAGTGCATTATGGAAACTACAGCAGATGGACGGACAGATGTCACAGCAATATAATTTGCCTTTCTATCTTACTTTGGTTGTGGATCACAGTATGTGACTGCCTCTGTACAGCCTTTTGCAGGCATATATGTTTGGACGGCTATGAATAATGCACAGGAGTAGATTCATCAAACAGTGAGAAGAAAAAGTAGGCAGGCAAAGATCTATCAAAGTGACGTTTTGGAGGAGAAAATATATTCATAATTTGTGTATGTATGTCCATGTTATGCATGCACACACACCTGCATATATACATACACATTAAATAAAGGAATAGAGCTTTCCTTGCATTATGTCTGGATGCTTTAATAATAATAATAATAAGATACAGGTGATATGATGGTAACTGGTAGAAAGAATTGTGTTCAGAATATTATTAGCAATTCCATCTCTGGCTTAAATTATCTAATTGGTCTTGTGTGTTACAGTTTTAGCACCTTTACAGAGTGTGGCTTAGGACCTCATTCCTGAAGTAATACCATTGTAGAAATTGGGAGGAATAATTTTGACTTGTATTCACTTCTTATCTTGTAATTAATTGTATATAAAGAATTTATTCCTTCCATCAGATTGATACAAAGGTTCTTCGTGATTCACCAAGGCTGTAGCTTCGGGCCTGGATGGACTGATGTAGCTGCTGGTAAATAAAAAGGGTCACAGAGCAAACCTGAACACTTGATTATTCATTGTCCAGATTTTTCCCATTCTTTTCGTATGGCTCTGGACTGTATCCGCTGTCACCTGGGCAAAGTTTGTGTGGGAGACAAGCAGGCACAGAGGGTGATTTCATGCTTTAAAATTGGCTCTCTGGGCTGCAACACAGTCCTTGCATTATTACAGACACTTTGAAACTGAAAAAACAGGAAAAAAAATAATAGTTCTGTCTTTGGGACTTCAGAGGCATCACAAGGGGTCCAGAGGAAACGAGCCTGGTTTATTTATTAAAATACATGCAGTAAGCATCCGTACCTACGAAGCAGCATATTGTTAAAAACAATACAAACTTGACTGCAAAACTGATGAGGAACATCACTGAAATTCAAGTGCCTAGTCCATGCTCCCTTCGCTTTAAATAAGCCATGAACTGAAGAAAAGCATCTATTCAGAAAATTGCTTCTTCCTGTTAATACGTATCTGAGCCTTTCTGAGGGTAGAAACAGATGTAGGAAAGTGTCTGAAAGATTAGCTGCCTCAGTCCCTTCAGCAATCTGTGCAATCCCAAGTGAAAATTAAGGTCCTGAATCCTCTTGTCTCAGCATTAGTTGTGCATCCTTGATGATAGGCAGAGAGCTGATGAAGGTAGTGTATATATACAGGAAGAGTATCCAGCCCTGGAGATTTTAAGCAGGAAAAAACGGAGAGGGGAACCAAACCCTTCAGTGGTGTTTCAGTTTTTGTTTTGTTGGGTGTTTTGGTTGGTTTTTAGCACAGAAGCAGCAATGGGTCTTAATTACTAGGTTTATACATCAAAGAATCTATAAAATATTTTTATGTATCTCTGAATTACATCTGTTTATTTCTTGTTAATAACTGCATGCACTGAATTGATGCCACAAAAAATTGTCAGTGAAGTTTTTAAGGATTTTCTGCTATTTTTCTTTTCAATGCTATGCTTCCAACACTGAAGTGGTAGTAAAATTATTATTCCCTGCTGTGGAAACGGATTCTTTTAATGAATAGCACATTCTGAGCTAAACTTATAGTCTATTAGCATGCAATCTAATAATTAAGAGGAAGCTGAGCAAGAGAAAAAAGACATTCTGCCAACACTTATGTGAGAACAGTTAGCAGTGTAGATCTCAAAGGAAGATGAGACATGCATCACTTTGGAGTTAGTTGGTCCAAAGCAAAAAAAAAAAGTAAAAGTTAGAGGCAAAAATTAATACATGCTTTTAGCCAAGATGTTCCTTCCAAGTTTGCACTGTGATGTAACCCCCATTGCTTCTCCTCATTCTCATCACCATCTTACTGACCAGGCCTTGCAAAGTAACGGTCCATTCTGCACAACTGAAGTAACTGCAGGAAAAAGTTCATGGAACTTTTAGAAAGTTGAAACTGCTGGGAAAAGTTCCATCAAACAACTGAAACAACCTCTAGTTCTAAGGAAGTCAAAACAAGCTCTTTTAATTTCATCATAAACTGGTTTTTTTTTTCCTGTTGTTTTTCCTCTGTTCGTGTATTTCACCAAACATAATGATAAGCTAAGAAGGCATTGCCACAAAGGATTACAAGACAGACACCACATAAGAGGGAACTCCTTGTGCTGACAAAGGTCTTGTACATGTACTACTAGATAGCTTCTGACCAGCAGAACATGGAAATTGCAGAGCTGAGAGCAGTGCTGAGCCAAGCGGAAGAGATGCTGAGTTGAATAGATGATTCAGATGGCAAAATCCAGCTTGCCATCCTGAGAGAGGAACACACTATAGACAAAATATTCAGCTTTCTTAATGTAGCAATCACTTATTCATGGTTTAACAACAAAAAGTTTTCCTAACAACACTTGTACCAGCAGACCCATTTCAAATGAGTAAGTTGAGCATAGTTGTGTATATTATCTTAGGAATATGTAGTGTCTCCAATCTTTCGTTATGGTTTTCAGAGCAGTGCTAAGATGTCTTTAATCATATTATCCCTGCTTCCTGCCAGTTTTACAGGGTTTTGTTTTTGTTGGTTTTTTTGTCTGTGATACCTTTGTATTTAGATAGCCTGTGACTTGGTGCTTCCCATACTGATAGGAGCGAGTTCATATGAGGGGTTTTCTCATTGCCCCAGAGCTTTTAAGTCATTTGATCTTCTGTTCAGTCTCCTTGGTCTGTTCTTGGAACATCTGTTTCCAAAATGACTGGCACAGGATGGCTTAGGAGGATTGAGAATCTAATCACATCAGGTCTGTTCACTGTGATGTTAAATACTCACAGGTCATCTCTGATTAAATTGAGACAGTTCCTTGTCTCCTTTTTCTGTAACTTCCTAAAGGACTAAATAATCGTAAGAAAGCCAGCAAGCAGTACCAGTGCTGACTCTGACAACTTTGTTTTATGTTGTTGTAATTTAATCTTTTAGCAACAGACTTGTATAGAGTTATTGAATATTGTTCATCCTACAGCATCTGAATTTGCTCAGTTTATAAACCCTTTGAATAGTATTAATGTGTCTTTTTTAATAGGCATTATAAAATACCTTTTGTTTTCTCTCACATTAGTGGCTAACTTAAACTTCCATGCTGGACTTCTTTAATTGCCTAAATCGTATTTACCTTGCTAAAGGTCTTGGGAGCTTTTAACGCACAGACTGAGCTAGATATAGGAATGAATAATAAGCCCTGGCTCTCCCCCTCAAAAAAAAACCCACAAAAAAACCAAACCCAAAATAACAATCCGAAGGAACCACCAAAAAATAAAAAACCCATAAAAACCCCCACAAAAATGAACAAACCAACCACAAAACCAACTGAAACCCCAAAAGCAAACTAAAAACTGACCAAAGAAAAAACTCTCAACCAAACAAAAAACCCCCATTGACTTAAAATCTCTTATGAGGCTGGTGAGAATTAAGTATTCAGTGTCCTTCACAGAAAAACTTTCAGTTCAGAACATGCAGAAAACATTATTACCTGCATGGTTTGAAGTCATCAAACCTATGAACATGTTCTTTGAACCTGTTACATCTGATTCACACCAGTATTAGTAATCCCTGTTTTCCAACATCAAGCTCTTTTCTTCAAATTTGTGTTGAGGAAGGCTGGAATTATTAATGAATGTACCATCTATCATTTTTGGCTCCAATATGCTCACAGAGTTACAGCGGAACATCTTGTCCTTCCATGGACCATGTAGGCTGGAAGCCTTGAAGAACTGATCTATCTTTAACAGTATACAGGATAGGGAATGGAAGAAGTTTTGACAAGCTGTCATAAGTATTGATGTTTAAAAAAAAATAGTGCTGTTTTAGTGGTGATACTGATTAATGATAGTGTGAGGGTATCAGGCCTTGATAATATTTTTGCATGTGAGACCACAATACACTTTTGCTGTTAGATAACTGTCTCTCTAATACTGCAGCAAATTGAAGTATACAGAAGCTGTCCATAGGTGTTCTCTGCTGTCTTCCTGCTTGTTGCTCATTTGGCCTGTTACTGGGCAAGTAACAGGTACTGTTATCAGTGAGGATTGCCTCCTTTTCTGAGAAAGATTCTATAGTATTCTGTTTTAGACGTTCTCATCTTTACACTTCAACACTTCCTAAGATTGGGAGGTTTTGGATGGGTTTAAGAATGTAGGAGATACATGGAAGTGAATTAGTGGTAGGTGAACAATCAGATGTTCATGAAACGGGCACGTTCAGATACTATGGTTTGTCTTTTGTGTGGTGGTTTTAGTTATGCAGTATGGTTAGTTTTATATGTTTCTGGGGAGCCTACTGGCTCTTAGCTTGGGGTAGAGGATGCTGCTTGTCACATCATCCACTAGCACTGGATGATGTGCCACTGTCAATGACTCTAAGACCCATTTCCAAAGGCTGTGGTGGTTAACTGGCTGTGATGCTTCATCCTCCTGCATAAAAGGACTTCTTAGTACATTTAGGAAATAGATGTGTCCTTTGCTTTCTAGGAGCAGAAATCAGTCTTCCTGCTTCCCTGGAGGCTGGGAAGAGAAGACTTGTGGCTGGTTGCTCTGGGGTCTAACAGGCTGTGAACTGCTCACTGGGAGGGTTTCTTGTGATGTCTGAAACTGAAAGTTGTTTGCTTGTCTCAGGAGTCTGAAGGTCTTGCCCTCAGTGTGCCAAGTCCAGGCTCAATCCTAATGTTGAGGCTGTCATGTTTGTACGGGCGTTTTTGATTCTACTGTACTGCAGTCGTGGTGGTCATGAAGCAACCTGTGCTCCATCTACACCATGCTGGGGGTAGTTACCCATTTCACATGGCTTTTTGCTAACTGGATGATCAGTGTAACTGGTAATAGCAATATTGATAGAATCATAGAATCCCAGAATGGTTTGGGTTGGAAGGGACCTTGAAGATCAACTAGTTCCAACCCCACAAAGTACCCTTAGGTATTTATCTTGGTGGATGATGGTCAGATAGGACCTTTTAATAGGCTATAAATTTTACCTGAATATCTTTTACTGACTTCGACCTACTTTGAGTAGTACAGGCCTAGCCTTGCAAGCATTTTTTTCACATGTGTTTTTACCCATCTGCTTGAAGACTGGATGGTGCATTAAAAAGCAATTTAGATTCTTTAGAAAGTATCACAATAATGCACTTAAAAAATGCCAAAACCAAATAAAACAAAGCCAACACCCCAAAAATGAAACCAAACCCAAAACCCCATGAAATAAAACCCAAACCAACTTTGCTTATGTTTCCCAGTAACACTGATACATAACACGTAATTTTTCTGTGTCACACTAAGTGAAGATACGTTTATCATGTTCTCTTTGAGCAGTTTATGTAAATATAATTATTTAGTAACTGTTTTTCTCCTTTATGTTTGCAGAGGCAACAATTTTGAGCTACGACGGAAGTATGTTTATGAAAATACAGCTCCCTGTTGTGATGCATACAGAGGCTGAAGATGTTTCTTTACGGTTCAGGTCCCAGCGAGCTTATGGCATTTTAATGGCAACTACATCTAGAGAATCTGCTGATACCCTTCGCTTAGAGTTGGATGCAGGACGAGTTAAACTAACGGTCAACCTAGGTAACAAATTCTTCCTCCAAGAAATTAACATTTTCTTTACATTTTTCTTTTTGCTTGCAAACATTTCTGAAACAGCCTGTTTTAACATTCAGAGTAAACTGAAATGATATATAAGCACATGTCGATGCAACATTTGTGTATGTACATACACACACAAAATACATGCCCATTATTATACTTTCTTTTGTTTTCTTTTGCATTTTTTGTGTTCTTTATATAGTTTAACATAATCATCACAATATTTTTGTACTATTGTGTATTCTAAAAAGAGGAGACTGGTTCATCAGTGGTATTTTGGAGCTAAATCATTATACTTCATTGTGTAAGGTTGGTCTCCCTGCACAACTTCTTCACAGTAGCACTTCCACATTTTAAATGTGCAAGTAGGAACAACATGTGTAGGTCAGTTCAGTTTAACTTCTGCCAATTAATGTACAACATGCAAACGTATCAAAGAATCATAGAATGATTTGGGTTGGAAGGGATCTTAAAGCTCATCTAGTTCCAAATCCCTGCCACAGGCAGGGACACCTTCCACCAGACCAGGTTGCTCCAAGCCCCATCCAACCTGACCTTGATCACTGCCGGGGATGGGGCAACCACAGCTTCCCTGGGCACCCTGTGCCAGGGCCTTACCACCCTCACAGGGAAGAATTTCTAGTTTTAACACTGAAAATGTTGTAATCAGATATTCCCACGGATGGATTTCTTGGTCTCCTCTTTTTAGGTGTCAAAACTACAGTAAATTCATCTCTTCTTTTTTAAACAATTCTGTAGTGGTGTTTTTGTAGTATCGAACGATAACACAACCCTTCAATGCCCAAAGACTGCGGCCCTCAGCAAACAGCTGTGTGAACACAGGAGGCACAAGCCCTTTTACAGAAAAAAAAAACAAAAAAACATCAAACCAAAAATTGGTTTTCTAGTTTGAAATATGATGGACAAAATATTAGCTTATGGGTTTTCTTTAGTTAAAAAAGAAAATTATAAGTAAATAAAAGCACTTTTTCTATGCTTAAAGTCCAAGTCAGGACCTAAAAGAGAACAGAAATACACTCAGGAAAATGCACACTCCATGCAGTCATTCCCATTGAGTGGAATGTTGGTTTTAAAGGGAATTAGGTAATTTGTCCTAATGGCAGATAAAGTGATTTCCAGAAAGGGAGGAGAGGAAATAATCACCTAACTCTCCAATTCTTAAAAGTGTTTCTCACTGAACTGCTGTCCTGGTGTTTAGATATGAGAAGGGAGAAGCAGCGTAGGGTGTCCATGTTGAATCCTCTCTTCCAGCCCCCGGAGTGCTGAGTCTGAGCCAGGCTCCCATGGGCGATGCCTCCGAACCCCCATCCCGCAGGAGCACTTTCTGTAAAAGGGGATGTGCAGGTCCTGGTCCCTGGCTGTTTGCCACCACTTTTCTGATGCGGTTGACGACACATGACAAACTCAGCTATATGGAAACAAAATCTAGGTTTGATGGTATATATGTTCCTCAAAGGTGTAAGCCAGGAGTAGCTCTGCAAACCACGCAGCACAGTGTAATGTTTACTGTAATAAGTGCAGGTGGCCCAGCAAAGGATGCTGCTATAGATCAGGTCATTCTCTTTATACAGTAAATGCCACCCTTTGTCAGCTTTTGACTACTTCTGTAGTTCGAGTAAGTAAGTAAATTGATGCCTAAACAATATTGATTCTTTCTCCAACACTCTCCCCCCCTTTTTTTTTTTTTTTTTTTAATTTTTTTTTTTTACTTTCCTTTTCTTTCTTTTTTTCCAGGCAGGGGAATAACCTGAAAGTACTCAGGATTCTCTAGTTAAGCAGTGTCCTGTATATTAACCTAGTTTTAAATGTAGTCACTGTTCATTCCTTAAGTCTATACAATAAGAAAATGTAACCGCTCAAAACCTTATTTATAAGGCTGGGTGATGAGCTTTGTATTTTACTGCATAGGTTTGGAAGATCAGCCTTTGAGGTATACTATACACAAGTTGTCCAAGATGTCTGGTTGTGGCCTGGCTTGCTCTAGGACCCATTGTGACGGAGCACTTTCTAATTGCACTGAGAGAAATTACCTGTTCTTTCACAGATGGGGAGAAAGCTGCAGCCTGCCTCAATTAAGCATCTTTGACATTTCATCCTGATTTTTGCACTTAGATTTGTCACCATGTAGCTTTGTTTGAAATTGGCCATTTTTACCCTATTTGTCGTTTATATTTATCAAGATTTATCGCAGTATATCTGGGTTCTAACAGTATGTAAAGACTGATGATATGGAGTGGCCATGTTTGCATGTGTCTGTCCCCGGAAGGGTGGACTGTGATTTTATTGGATGTCTGCAGCTATTACCTTGAAGGATAAATTTTCATTTTTCATCTATTCTTCCCCATCTAGACTGTATCAGGATTAACTGTAATTCCAGTAAGTGCCTATTCAAACTTTTTAAAATGTTATTCCACCATTATGAAATATGCAAACTAGCTGAAAACGAATGTGGGCAGCTTGCAAGCACTTGATAATTTATTAATGAAATGTGATGATTAATTATCCTTGTGTAAAAAGTCATCATATTACTCTAGTGGGTATTTTTTGTCCTTCGTATAGGATATAACTTTTAATTAGAGTATTAAAAAAAGAAGTATTCTACAGGTTGTAAATGTATGTAGAGGAAATGGTACCTGTAGTACTGTGTTGTTCTGGACAGGCTATTTTATGTATAGTAGCCATGGAATATTTGACCCAATATTTCTGATAAGCTGTCACATGTTTTCCCTTGCATCCTTGTTCTAGTTTTCCTGACATTTTACCTCCAACTTGTGGTAAGATTGTTGGAACATAATTGCCCATATTACAAGAATTTCTATTTTACAATCCTTCTAGACAACGGTGTTTACTGGCTGCTTATAACACAATTGATTTTGCTAAATCTTTCTTTTATGGAAATGTAATACATGACAATAAGGACATTATTATGAATAACCATATTTCTATGATGATTTTTTACACTTTAGTTATGTAAGAAACCTTAAATTGAACGTTTTTTCTCTGTGATATGCATGTTTATGAAACAGAGGGAAACATTTGCCAGATGAATGGACTAAATTTTTACTTCTCTGATATTATTTGGATTAAGAGGCTATATTCTGAAAGGAGAAAAAGGACTGTGATTTTATTTTGAGTCTATGGAATTCCTGAATGGTGTCAACAAAATTATTGATAGTAAGTATGGTAGATTTGAGTTTTGGGTTGGTTTTTCTTTCCCTTCCTAACAGGTTTTGCAGGCCAGAGAACTGACTTGATGCAAATAGAAACAAAGCTAAACAACAAACTGCACAGGCAGTTTTCCCGAAAGATGTTAACATAACATCCCATAATAGTTTTGTAGTCCACAAAGAGAGAACTGCAGTTATTCATAATGTGTCATCTGCTAATAGATTTTTCAGTGAATAACTTTGACAAGACAGAATATACAAAAAATACAGTATTTGTATTAAAATGCAAAGTTTTCTTGGGGCAGGTTTTTAATCTAAACCAGACTTAAGTCCAGACACTGTTCAATACTGTAAAGGAAATTCTTGTAGATACTGAGGCATAAAGATAGCTTCCTTGTATTAAAAAAAAGAAATAAAATTGTTCAGTTACAAAACTAAATATTCCATTTACCAAAAATATTGCCAAAACATATAAGAACATGTAAAATCTCAGCAACGTTTGTTTGGTCTGTCACAGAACACTTTTTTTTCTTTTCTCCTGATGAAATCCCAGTTAGAAGATTTACAAGTATAAGCCAAGCAGCTTTTTGAACAGAAATGTAGTGGGTTTGCCTGCTGCTGGGAAATTCCTTTTTCCCTAGGAAAAGCAGTATTGCTTTTATCTTCACTTCCTTAATAAAATTAGAAAATCCCACTGAAAAGGTAATTGCTAATGTAGGGGGGAAAAAAAGGTAATACAGCACAATAGGTCTTTTGGTTGTTAATCTCTTTGGACAAAATGAGGTGTCATAAAACTAAATTAAAATGATTTCTAGGTCCCATCTTTAAGCAAGTTTTGGATCCAAAGAGAACCTGCAAATACAGAGTAAGTAATAAGCCTCCAATTTGAGGATTGTAAACAGGAGTAATACATGGACTCAATTGAATTAGTAGTTACTAGTTCTTGGTCTCATACTGAAGCAGCATAATCTCTGTACAAAATATTCTTGGTATGAAATACTCATGGGTTATTTTTCTTTACAGTTTTATAGCCTTTTTGTTATTAGAAATGAACTTTCATGATTAGTTCCATCTCCCTTTGGTGCTTGTGTACTGAAAAGGGGTTTGAGCTTTCGGTGTGGTAAGTACTGCAATGCTTTCTTATCAGTACTCACTGTAGTTTTTCTACAACCAGATGACATCTCATGAGCAATTTCTATGTTAGTTTTTGGATCATAAAGAAATTACTGCTCTGAACAGTCCTTAGAAACTGCTTGCTTATTAGACAGCATAATGGATTTTAGTGGATCACAGACAATTTGTTTGAAAGCAGCAGCATCCAAAACTTGAGTCTTAATTCACTGAACACTAAAATAGTTCAGTGCCTGTCTTATGGGGTGGATTGAGAGCTTGGATGTACATCAGTCCTGGGTTTATGTTGATAGGAATAAGTCTGGGTTTCATGTTTGAGAAACTTTCTTCAGATTTTCCTGTTTCTGTTGCTTAGAAATTACTCATATGATTTCACTGTTGGGACTGAAATAATATGTGTTTTATAGCTAGACTAGTAACAGAGCTAAGGTCAGGATGAGGCTGATCTGGTTTGGATTTGGAGAGACAGCTTTAAGAAAAATGTAAAACCAAACATAAACTAAACATGGTGCTTGGCTTAAGAGAAGAAAAGGTAAATACGAATCTGAACACCTTATTTCCTGCAGTGAATTACAAGCCTAGTGAATAAAATGTTGCGCCTTCTCCTCCTGCTTTTCCTTGAGTGCAGCCTGAAACCTGTCTTCTGCTCACTGCAAGTCACCTGACCGACTGTTGGCTGGTCAGAGCTGAGATCTTGGTAGCAAATGACACTTCAGTTAAAGGTGAAGGCATAACAATGTCCTGTGTTGCAAAAGAGGTGGCATTTTGTGATTTTCCTTGTTTGAAATACAGATGTTTTCAAGATTTCAATCTGATGATGAACTTCTCTCACTAACAGTGTTACGGAGACTGCTCACTTCATACCATTTTTATGGAACTGTGTCAAACTATTTAGTGCTAGGTTAGAAGACTGATATCTTTTTAAAACCTTACACGGCTAGAAACTCTGTCTTATGTCAATTGCAAAATACCGTTGCTGAAATGTTGCTTTTGTACATCCTTAAATCACTTCATTGTGTTCTTCGGACCTGCAAGTTTACAAAACAAAATTGTCTGTCAGGCAGTAAAGTAAATGGTCCTTCTAAACTGCAGGTACATTGAGGCTGACATCAGGAGAAAGGGGAAATCTGATGTTATGAACAGAAACAGCTACTATGGTTTCAGGATTAGTTTTAATAGACTGAGGAATTAATTTAAAAATAAGACTGAAGTGAACAGTGTTGGTTCAAATATGTGAATATGCAGCATTTCTTGGCACTATTCCTGTAAAAAGAACTGCAAGTTAATTGCTCTACAGCTCTTAGACATTACATACAAAATTGATAAGCTCATCCTTAAAAATTGCCTAAGGAGAAATGCTGAAAAAATAAAATAAATACATTTCCCCCCTTCAGAGAGGAAAATAATTGTTAAAGTTAATTGTTGACTGTAAATCATAAATTATAAACATTCTGGAATGGTTTGGGTTGGAAGGGACCTTAAAGATCATCTACTTCCATCCCCCCTGCCATGGTCATAAATGTCAGCAAATCCTATTGAACTGAATGTAATTTTTCATTAGTATTTCTTTGAGACAAACATTCGTCCCATAAAATTTGCATGGCAGATAAGTAGCAGATTTTGAATGAGTTATGAACAAATACAGGTGTGCTCTATTTCCATATTTCTCACTGCTGCAATGTTGAGGGTCCTACCTTGACTTAAATTCCCTTTTTCCCCAGTTTTAATGCTCCCAAAACACTAGCATCTGAAAAATTCCAGGTACCTGTAACCCAGAGGCTGCTGGGTTTTATGTGCAATATACTTTTTTCATGAGCATGTGCAGTCTTACCTGTTATTCCATCTTTTGTGGGGTTTTTTGCATTGATATAATTTCTGAAAATAAATTGTCTATGTTTTTATATGAGTCAGCAGAGTAGGCCCATAGGATTTTTTATTAATTGATACATTATACAAATAATAAGGTTAACTGGTAAATAGCTGGCTCTCATTTCTGAAAGTGATGCTTTTGTCCCATATGGTAAGATATAGGATAATAGTTTTTTTGAATGCTGCTGTGAAAGATAGCTTGACTAGTAGCACAGGATCGATTTAGGTCACTTCTCTGGTACAGAGTTTATCTTCCATAGGCAATAATTCCTAGAGTAATCCCACAGAATTCAGTTATACTCAAATATAGGACTGTCAGAAGAAATGAGTAAGAACTGCAGAATGTTAGGAAGCAGGGAGCAGAGCCTACTGGGGCAGTGTATGTGGATGCTGTTCCTCAGGGAATGCGTTGACCAGCTTTGCTGGCTGGGTGGCCGCCTTTCCAAATTACTTGAGGCTTTTCCTTCCAGTGGAGTCCCCTTTCATGCCTAGTTTTTCATCTATTCCTAGATCCTCTTCTTTTTTTCCCCCCTCTCATTTTATTTTCTCACTCAGTTTCATTTCTCTGTTGTTCCCTCTAATCCTTGATCTCTTTTTCTTGTTTTCTATATCCATCCTTTAAAAACTTCACTATTCTGCAGATGTGCACATTAAAGGTGATTAACTTAATCTGTTTGGAATACGAAACACCTGTTAGTGAAGCATTTTTTTTCTTACCAAGGTATCCTACAAATCAAGAGCATGACAAGGAACTGTGTCAGATTATTGGTAAATAACAGGGGAATTATATGTATTGAAGAACCAATAGTAGTGTTCGATTACAATGTATTTTCACTTTACATGTAGATTTTAAGCAGCAGAAAAGCTTAAATTAATACTGCACATCCTTTTGAAAACTACTGCTTGAAAAAGTGCATCTTGGTGAAAGTCGAGTCTTCAGCTGTGATCTGATGGATATTGTAGAATTTAGTGTGATGAGCAAATCACTAATCCATTTCCATGTGTTATCTTATAACTCTTTAGTGAAAAGAATTCTTTGCTCCTTTTTTGTTGTTGGCAGCAGAAAAATCATTGAAATAATAGAATATTGTAGCTCCCCCCCAAATGTAAGATTTTGTATTTGGCCTGTTTTCTACATAATCCTTATGAATTGTGAGGTGTTCAGATCTTTTTCTCATTCACTATGGCTGTCGGCCTTCTAAAAATGCGTCAAAGATATTTACTACAGAAGATACACAGCAGATCAGCAGGGTACTTGCACTGCAAGTTCAGTCAGGAAGCTGTCTCTGGTGAAGGTGATGTTTGAAATAATTATAAATAATTATTTTAAAACTTCGACTCTACTTTGCAGATTTAGAACATGGGGTGATTGGATTCCTTCTCATTCAGCAGTATTACTTTAAAGACCCTTTTTCACATGATTTCCTGAAGACCAGGGTCTGCTGCTGCGCAAACAGAACTCGAAACATATGTGGCCCTTTTCAATCAAGTTCTGATTACAATCTACTAGTTAACAGAAGCCAGTATTTGAATCTAATCAAAGGCAAATGAAATTGAAAGATATAGGAAAAAGGAAAACTGCTTCTTTAGTCGAAGTCCCTCACTGGAGTCCTTAGTACTTAGTCCTGCAGCTGCACTAATGCCATCCTGTATCTTGTTTCAGGGCATTCTGTTGTGAAGTGAGGTTGAAAGCAGCTAGGCTGGGGAGAAAAGTTCAGGTTTGAAAGCAAAATAGCCTGTATAAACATAATCAAAATGACTCAAGTAGTTAAGAGAGAACCCTTAATTTATTCTGCATATCCACAGGAACCAGTTAGGAGAGATCCTCCTAATTCTTCATTCTCTGTTAAACATAAGGCAAGAAGTGATACTGCACAGGTTATGTAAGCTCAATGTATTAATTTGCAGGGATGGTGTGGAGACAGTAGGAAAACAACCTCTCATAGAGAGAGTGGATTACTTATTTCAGCAATGCAGAGTTCTGGTGTCCCAAAGTGAATTCATACGGCCAGAACATCTTGCATCTAAGCAAGAACATCCTGCAAAAATAGATGTTATTTACAGAAAGGCAGAAACATCACTTCTTGAGACATGGAATGCTTAAACCTGTATCAGTTAAGCAAGAGAGATTTTAGACAACTGAAGGGAAATGTTGGAAGGGTTTCTGGGTAAATAACTGCATCTTCAGTTATATACAGCAAAACTATTTTTCCTTCTTCCCTGAATTTGGCTTGTAAAACAAGCTGTAAGTTGAACCTAGGAAATACCCGAGGCCTAGTTTTAAGTTTTGAGCTTGAGGAAAAGCCACTGAGTATGAGGAAGAGGATACATACTAGGGAATGCCAGCTGAGGGGGGTGCTGTGCTTCTTAACCATCTGCATAAGATAAAAGGTTTGCCGTCTGTGTTGTGTTGTGGCTTTTAGTGAAATTTCATATGGATGTAGTTTGGCTTGAGAGAAGATTCTGATCAGATAACAGTGAAGGTATATTGGACTTCTGAGTGTGAGCTTTCCCCCTTAGTGGGCGATTAAAAACAGTCAGTCAGTCTTGTGATACACTGATTTCTCAGGTAAAATATATGCTTTGGTTAACACCGATCTTTCAGGGAAATACTCAACTTGTCTAAAAGGCAGCCATTTTTATCCCTTCCTTATCCAGTTATAGATGTTAAGAGAAAAAAAAATAAGAATCTTGAATTAATAAAGGACATAGGGAAGTTTGAATCAACTAGTTAATTATCATAGAATCATCATAGAATGGTTTGGGTTGGAAGAGACCTTAAAGCTCATCCAGTTCCAACCCACGGGCAGAGACACCTTCCACTAGAGAAGGTTCCTCCAAGCCTCACCCAGCATGGCCTTGAACACTGCCAGGGATGGGGCAGTCACAGCTTCTCTGGGTAACCTGTGCCAGGGCCTCAGCACCCTCACAGGGAAGAACTTCTTCCTAATATATAGTTATAAAAAAATCTTGGTAAGTGTCTTGCACAGGTATAATTTATCAATGCCAGTGGTGAGGCCACTTGAGTTCCGCTCTAGCTCAGGCCTAAACCTGCTTAGCTGGGGCATGGGAGAGAATTATTGTGTTAACATAGCAAACAAAAGCTTAAACCTTCATTAAAATGAAAATAAGTGCTTTAGATTTGCTGGCTGACCATTTAAATGGTCTGACATATTTATTTTCTCCCTACTGACAAAGCTTTCAAGGTTGGCTGCTGGGGATTGAAGGCTTTGCTCTATCATTGCTTCTAGCCTACATGAGGGATAGCAATAGATTTTCTTTCCATGCCTGCATTCTACTTGTTGCTTACAAAACCTTATCTGTGTTTCCTTTTTCTTAGCTAGCAGAGGGGAAAATTGCCATTAGTCTTCTGGCAGACTGTCAATAAAATATTGTCTCAAGTTCTTTTACTAGAAAACAGATGTTTTGCTTGTTTCTGTGTATGCCACTTTCTTTTCACTCTTTTCATCCATCTTTTTATCTTTTTAAGTCCCACATTCTGTGTATGGTACTTTAAAGATACAACTGAACGGAGCCCTCAGTAATCAAAAATACAATAGTAGTATATCTGCAGCTTTCTTAAGGCACAGTGGTGGGCTCTGCTATAGCCAAACACAGTAAATAAGCAACATTAAAAGCTTTAAGCATCTGGTTATTTAAGTCAGTTTGAAAGTTCATACAATAGGGATTGTTGTCCTAATCAGTGGTGAAAAAAATCATTAATGTTCAGATGAAAACTTGCTTTTTTAACACTACCACATAAATGTTTTTAGAAAGTTAATAAATGATTCCATCAGTCTTCAAGATTGATGAAAAGTAATAGTAGACTTCCCAGTTGTGGTATTTCAGTGTATCGTTAAATGTCACAAGGCCAGGTATAGATAGTTTTCAATTTAGTTTATATGTGGGGCTGTATGAGTCAGGGCCATGATGCTCTGAGCATTGATATGCTGCTAAGGTGTTGCCAGCAGAGCCCAAGGACATGGTCTGCAGTTGACTGCAGTTGTTCCCTCTGAACATTCATTTTGAGCTCTTGAAGGGGAGTGTGGAGCCCAAGTTCCTCCTAAATACTAAATGAGACAAGGGGACTCTTGGAGGATAAGAAAGCAAAGATTGCTGCAAGCTTGAACCTCTCATTTTACCTGTTGAGACAAAGCAGCCTCTAGGATGTGCTAGATCTATAAGAAGAGGTTGTCTTGAATTGTCCTGAATTAATAAATCCTGATTTATATGCAAGGAAGTTGTATCTAGTTCATACTGTTTCTATCAAATCTTCCCTAAAAGGACTTTTCAGAAGGAGTAAATTAGGCCTTTCTACTATTTTAGTGGGAAGAAGCAGTGGAAAGTAAAGCAGGTCCTAAATTTCTCTTATTTTACTTTTATACTTTTCTCATTTAGCTTGTGAGAAGCAAGATGACTTAATCACATTTCAGGACTGGTGATTTAAATTATCTTCACCATTGTATTTATGCCAGAAAGTGGATGTTACAGTCCAATCCTGTGGGAATATTGAGGAGTGCAGTTCTAATCAGTAGTAGGAAAGCAATTGAATACTATTTCTTCTGGAGAAAAAAATATAAAAGCTAATGTTAGTGAACTGTTACTGAATCCAGTTCATATTAGTGAACTGGGTTGCAGTGGCAGGTCATTTCACAGTAAAACTCTGCTACCAGCTGGTCCCACAGGAATCTGTACTGACCTGTTCATGAATGGTTGAGAGAAGAGGAGGAACACTGAGATGACAGTATTTGCAGATGTAAAAAGATGATTTAGGAATACCAAATGAAATCACAGAATGACTGAGGCTGGAAGGGACTGCTGGAGGTCATGTAGTCCAACTTCCCCACTCAGGCAGAGTCACTTAGAGCACGTTACTCAAGGTTGTGTCCAGAGGGCCCTTGAGTATCTCCAGGGAAGGAGAATCCGCAACCTCTCTGGGCAACCTATTCCAATGCTCGGTCACCTTCACAGTAAAGAAGTTCTTCATGTTCAGGTGGAACTTCCTCTCATCAGTTTTGTATCATCACCAAACTTGCTGTGGAGGCACTCTGTTCTTTCATCCAAGTCCTTGATGAATAAGTTAATACCAATATTGACCCTTTTGGGTCTCCACCTAAACTGTGCTGCTGACGACAACCCTCTGAGACCTGCCATTCAACCAGTTCTCAATCCATCTCATTGTCTACTCATCCAGCCCACATTTGCCTATGAAGCTGTTGAGGAGACAGTGCAGAAAGCCTTGAATGAAAAAGAAGTATTGGGTGCAGAGGGAAGCATGGATTGGCTTTCCTACATATGGGTGGTGAGGCAGTGGTGCAGGTTGCTTGGGGAAGTTGTGGCAGCCCTATCCCTGGCAGGTTCAAAGCCAGGCTGGACAGGGCTTGGAGCAACCTGCTCTAGTGGAAGGTGTCCCTGCCTGTGGCAGGGGGTTGGACTAGATGAGCTTTAAGGTCCCTTCCAACTCTAACCATTATAAGAAACAAGTAAAAAAAATCCCAAACCTGAGAGAATGTATTTTTAGAAAGATATGATTATGCAGCTATAAGAAGCATCATGAAGGTAATAAATAAGATGAAATTGAAATGCTTCAAGGACTTCTTGTGATAAGGCAGTTTCTGTAGCTCCAGTAGCCCCTAATATGTTGGCCACTGGAAGCTGTGACTGTATTAGAGTAGTAATTACTGTACAGTGGCCCTGCTTTGCTTAGCTGCTGTTGAAGGCACATGCTGGGCTAGCTGGGCCGCTGGTCTCACCTGGCAAGGCCACCCTCGTGTTCCTAAACAGATGTTTTTTAATGGAACAAAAGTTTTTCATTGGCACCAAGGTTGATGATCTAGATGAAGCCTTAACTCAGAAGTCTAAAGTACTAGCTCCTAGAAGCTGGTAGCAAATAGGGTAGAGTCCCTATTAGTATTGTTCCTTTCCTCTCTAAACATAAATTGCTGATCATTGTCAAAGGCAGAATGCAAGACAATACAGAAGTCGGGTGTAACATTCAGTAAAGCACTTCTGTGGTATGCAGCATTTCCCCTCTTATTTTGCAGCTTCTCTTAGTAATCGTTTTATCACTAGTTTATACCCTGTATTCAGAGCAAACAGGAAATTGCTAGGGTAACTTCTAAATATCTAAATCTATCATCAGCTGGGTTGTATACAGGCATTTGAACTTTGCAATCAGATTCCATGAAAATTAGAGTATTACCACACAGATGGCAGCAGATGACACAAGCCAATATTTCAATCAATTCTCAGAAAGGAAAAGAAATTCTTAGTTAACTGAGAAAACTGGTCAAAATAGGATAAGCCATTAAGTAATTTGGCTATTTTGTGTATACTGATCATTGCAAATAATATTTGTTTTACTTAGTATTAAAAGTTTTCTGGCAAGAAACTTAGGTCTGTAGCTCTCTAAGAAGAAAATAATTGTTAGCGTTCACTTATAAGAAAAAATAACAGTAACTCAGCACTGCTTAGTTGGGGCTGTTTCTAAGTTTATAATCAGGATGGAAATACTATCAGAGGTCATGTATAAATACCTTTATTTGCTTTTCACATTATTCCTTATTTGTTTCTTAGGACTGTCTGTTTCTATGAAATAATGTTGTTGTGATGCTCATTTGTTAACACTTTCACGGAAAACATTTAGAAGTGCTTGTAAGTGAAAATTCTATGGAGAAATACTGCAGTCTTCCTGTGCAGTCTTTCTTTTAGAGGATTACAGTTTGGAGAGGTTTTTTAGTTGGTAGAAACTTCGAGTTGTTTTTTCCAAATAAGTCTGTCTAGAAAGATACTAAAATCATTAATAGTTTAGTTCAGAAAGCGTTTAAATATATTAAGAACATGCGTGGGACTTTTTCTGGATTCACTGCCTTACTGACTCAATTCTGCTGTGCTTGTCTCCAGAACTTTTCAAGGAAAGCCAAACAAAATGCCACCTCTCTGCAGATAGGTATTGCTTTTCTGATCAATGCCATCATTCTGTCCGTAATACATGCCTGTGAAAAAGTCATATAATGAGTGGTTTGGGCTGTTTTTTTAATACAATGGATATATGCAGGTAAGAGATATGGGAGAGGGGAGATACAGAATCAGGTAATGAAATCTGAATGAGATGTCTGGTTCTCAGTAACACAGCCCCCAAGCACTGCAATAGGTCTAACATCTGTTGAGTTGAATTGCCAGATTTCTCTTTGTCCTTTTTGTATTAACCAATATTATGAATATACCACTTCTACATTATAAAAAAGTGCAACCAATTTCACTGACAGTCAGAATAGATTCTGTTTCTTAGTGTGGTGTGATTAGGAGAATCAAGCTGCACAGGGAACGCTTGACTATCTCTTCTTCCATCAAGGAAAGAAAGAAACAAGAGGAGGAAAAAAAGGCAAATTAAAATTTTGCTTAAATTAAAATTGTTTTGGTACATTTATACTTTTGTACTGGAAGTCTGGAATAAATTCCTGGTAAGCAATTATCTTACTCCTTAAGCATTAAGATCAATGGGATCTGATTACAGACAGCAGTGTACAGTACATGGGCATAAAGCCTTTTCTATTTGTAGCCCTCTAATGCGGAAGTAGAGTTCTCTGCCTATTTGCATCAATACAAGTTCACAGAACCTGGTTTCTGAGCCATCTAGGGCATTTTAATGGCTCCTCCTTTATTACATCGGCAGAAAATACTGTGTAAGTATGTATTAGTGTTAGCTGTATGACTTGTTTCCAAAATGTGGGCTATTTTATCATTGCTTCACTTCTCTTCAGCAAGTCTTTAATTCAGCAGTACAATCTTGAAGTCTAGCAAGCACTTAGCTAAAATATTGTTGTTCGTTAATGTTATAAGAACAGTAATTCATTTTCAGTGTGCTTTTTTTGAAGAGCTGGTAGTTAAAAACATCTACCCAGTCCATGTTGCTGATGAGCAGTTTCTTGTATTAAAACGCTTACTCTGTATCTAGCACATTTTGCATTCGTGTCTGTTGAAGTGCATGAAACATCTATTGTAACCTTTTAAGCACTCAGTAGCTTATTATTGGAACCACATAACTGCTTCCTTATTATCTCTTCTTGACAATAACTTTAATGAATTATATTCAGGTAGTTGCTAAAATTCCCATCCAAGCACGTTTCTTTTTGGATGACATGTCAAGAGGTTAACTTATGCTCCCTTACAGCTGATTTCTAGGCCTCAATCCATCAGACAAGTTACTTCAAAGGAGATATTACTCTCTTGAGTTGGGACAAGAAGATAAAATTGGCTTTCTGAGATGCAGTCCCCTTTGGGAAGTGTGCAAAGAATTCATCAGTTACTTGTCTAGGCAGTCTTGAAGCAACAAGACACAAGATGAAGACCAAGACATGGGATGAGGAAAAGCTATTAAATTAAAAAGGGAGCTATGATTAATGTAGCTTATGCTACTTCTTTGGTATTATCTCTCATTCACTTTATATTCTGTGAGATTTTCCTTCAAGGAGTGAAGTGCATGTATGTAGAAGTAACATCTCATTAGTTAAAAGTTCCTCTCTGTCTCTGCATTTTAAGGCTTTTGTTGCTAATAATAAAATCTGTCTGGAAAAGAAAGACCAAATAGGTAAGTGAATAATTCCATCTTTCACTCACACACCAGGAACTGTTTACATTTACTTGTGGAAATTGGATCAGAAATGAAGAATAACAAGCCTATATAATATGCTCACTACTATCTGAGAAATTCTAGTTTTACCAGAATTTAAGCACTATAAGTTGTTGAAGATGGGTGAAAAGTACCTTTTGAATTTGTGCTGTGGTTACTGCTTGAAAGCAAGCGTGCCCTCTCCTAGGAGGAAACACCGTACATCAGGGGCTTTCAGGGAAAGAATTATTCTTGCCTCTCCACCTAACATTTTGCAGGTGACAGAATGCACTTAAGAAGTCAGTTGACAAGCTAATCAGCTTTGAGTAAGAGCACTAGCTGGAATAGACCACAGTGTGGATTCTTGATTTCCTACAGTTGCATAAACCAAGATACAAAGTGGAACTTCAGAAAAGTGCAAGTAGGAAATTCTTTCAGGAAGCTTACTTGTTTTTTTCAGTAGCAAAATTGTCATTCACTGACATCGTGTGCAATCCTTAAGAGAACAAATGGCAACAGAGCATTTGAGAGATTCTTTAATGTTGGAATGAATTCCAACTACACAATTTTAAAAGTCATGCTGCTTTAGTTTTATACAGGTATGAAAGAAAGAGAACAAGCAACAGCCTGGAAATAACAAGACAGCAAAAGGTGCTTGAGTGTACATACTGTTACCATGCAAATACTTGAGCAGCCATAATTGCAAAAAGAAAATCTTGAAAAGTTGCAAGTGATCAAAATAAAACTAAAACTATTGCAGATGTTACAGTTAACTTCAGTTTCATGTAGCCACCATAAATATATGTCTGGGAGAGGAATATGCTTAGAAGCAGATGAAATGTAGCATGAAAAGCTTGATGCAGAATGCAGAAAAAAAGCCTTGTTGGCAAGAAAGAAACACACATTGGTCTTGTGGGTAAGAAATAGCTTAAAGAAACTGGAAGAGTTGCTGAAAAATTACTTTTAATCAAATGGCATATTAAACTTATGCAAACTGTCGC
Source organism: Nestor notabilis (assembly GCF_000696875.1). Classification (NCBI taxonomy): domain Eukaryota; kingdom Metazoa; phylum Chordata; class Aves; order Psittaciformes; family Psittacidae; genus Nestor; species Nestor notabilis. The sequence continues at coordinate 40,398 of NW_009933147.1, read as the reverse complement.
AAGCATAAGTGTGTCTAAGACAGTGGAGTACTTCTGTTCCCAACAAAGTCTTTATTGGAGTAAGTATGTAGTAATTTTTAGAAGTTGTGTTTGGGCTGAGGAATCCTGAAAAAGTATGTCTGAAAAAAACTACTATTTTTATAGGGTAATTTTTGTAAGTTCCCTGATAATTATTATTCAGATTGGTTTCTTGCAGAAAAGGAGTATCAGACCTTACTCAAAATTGAAAGACTTATTTGAAGAATATTTATGATATTGTCTACAATTTAAGTCTGAAAAACTCAGGGTCTTTTTTTCCTTCAAAAGAAATTTTGCTTTTAAGAAGGATTCAAACAACTGTTAATGTGTATTGTTTGCCCTTATTAAATAGTGCTAGAGCATTGAAATCTTCAGATATGTATTCATTTTGTATGACTGCTGCTGTTAATGTGCAAAGTGCTCTGCCCTACAGCCCAGGTCATTGAGAACATCGGGAGTCTTAAATTTAGGGTGAAACCTGGGGCAACTGAGCTGGTGACTTTTCAGAAGTTGAAAAGGTCTGAAAGTAATCCTGAACTATTGCACTGTAGTGAGGAAACTTTACAAGGATAAACTTGGAATGACATGGCATAGAGATGAAGAAATACAAATAATAAAAAGTGTGGGTTTGCATGTATTTTGTGAAATAGTTTAGGAATGTACAGGAAAATAAGTATAGGCCTTATATGTCTATTGTATAATTTGGAAACATCGGAGACCAATCTCACACCCGCTCAAATCAGCAGTGGCAGTTTATATTCACCTTTTGTATTCAATTACAAATAGATTTGTAATTTCCTCTTTAAGTGCTCCTTGCTCCTGTCTACATAGATGCATCCAAGAATAAGCAGTGTCCAGAAATTGTGCTCTTTGTTCTGTGATGAGTATAATACTATTTTAAAACATTTAAATAATAACCAACTGTTGTGAATCTTTAAACATTATTCTCTTCACCCTTAAATAGGCAAAACGTCGTAATTCAGTGTTTTCATAAAGAAAAAGGATATGAGAGTGAAATTGAGTTTTACTGTTTTATAACAGCTGCACGTTAGGATGAAGACACCTGTAAATTAAGAGGGGCTTATTCTTAAAATAAAGTCACAGTCCAAATTATTTTCCTTTCTATGCCAACTAGTTACCAGTCTGCTTATTCTTAAGCACAATCTGGAAGATGTAAGGGTCAAATGAGATATTTAAGTGTGTTTTTTCTGTTATGTTTATTTTTGCCTGAATGTAAAGGTACTGTTTCTTATAGAAAGGTAAATTATGGAGAAGCATAGTTATATTTTAAAATGTACTTTGGCATTTTGACAGCCATGGTTTGATATAAATGGGCACAGTCAATATCAAAGGCAGGAAGGCTGATGTGTGATCCAAGCTGTTTCTGCTTCTTTCCAGTTATCAGTTATAATGTAACCAAAGTACAACAAATATTCCTATTCTCTCAAGCTAAAAAAAAAATCAAGTGGGTACCGACCTTTTCTGCAAAAATCACTGTAAGTTAGGCTGTTTTTCCTTCACTGGGGTTAACTGGAGTGAAAGAGGGCAAACTTAGCAGTAGACAACAGAAGCACGTGTACTGCAGACTCATAAAGGTGTCTGCACCACTGGGGTATACTTTGACATACGCTATATCTGTGCCCTGTACCAGCTCCCTATCTTGGTCTTTCTGCGTTTATTAGCTGAAGGACAGCAATTTGCAGATCAGCAATTCAATTGCAGGTTATCAAAGTTATTTAGATAGCCATCTCACAGTGAAATCTTTCTTCGAAGTGAGAATTCCTTCAGGTCTCTGGGGTCCAGAGGAGACCACAAAGTTCCTCCGGAAGCTGAGGAACGGTATTTGAAGAGGAACTTGCAGAGATGTTGTCTAAGGAAAAGGATGTTGCCAAGTGTATCACTCCATTTCTTTGAAAGCTTAGAGGAATATTCTTGCGGTTCCTGGAAATCTAGGACAAGGAATGTATGTGTTTCTGCCTTTGTGGTTTATAGGGTTTGGGGCTTCTGGTTTCGGTAGTCAAGACAAGCATAACGAGTCTGCTGAGGTAAAAATCTAACTCTTCTTGAGAAAGCAGAAAATGAACTCATCCCAGGATCATTTTTTTCCCCATAGTTTAAGCCTACAGTTCACAAATCAGTGCTACTGACAGAACACTGAATTCACACAGAATTAATGAATATCAGAGCTCCTGGCTGCCATTAAAGTCTTATCAGAACAATGAGTATTTCCTTTTCAGAACTGAATTCCAGTATTGTTCAGAATTGAGGTTTCATGTTCTTAGGATTTTTAATCCTATTCCCATTATAGGAGGAAAAAAAAAAAACCCCAAACACTGACTCCAGCTATTCTTTTCTCTACTGGTTTTACAAATGTTTTGTTAAATAGGAGTCTAAAGGAATTTTCTATTGAAATAAACTCTCAATATCAGAAAGCTCTCCATAATGAAAACATACAGATGTATTCAGCTTAAAGATTGTGGAATTTTTAATTATAGCATCCATATCAAACTAAGGGAAAAACAAAGATTGACTAAAGGTCACACAAATGGATTCTGGAAGTGAACCTGCTGAATCCCAATTCGAAGTCCTAGGATTTGGGTGCACTTTAAAGAATTTAGCATGATTCATGGCGGGATATGACTTTACAATACGTTTGTAATGCTGCCTGAGCTTTGCAAGTACGCTTAATTTTTTAACCTACAGTAAATATAAAGTAAATAATCTTGCACCAAAGCTTGCTTGAAATTAGCATGGAATTGCCATGTATTGAAAGTTCACGCTCACCTTACCTACAGCAAAGTCAATTGTCAAGTTCACAGACTTTCTGAGGATTTGGCTGCAAATGTTCAGCAGTGAGCTGACAAAGCAACAACCATATGTTTCAGGCTCACTGACTTTGCTGCACTTTAGTCTAGGGCCTTAGGCTAGATTCATAAAACCTTTAGTACCTTCAGAACATTTTCTGATAGTAGTGGTCCTCAGAGAACAGTACAAAAGAGAAACTGCACTCTTACTAAAAATACAGGGATCTAGCTGACTTCTGGTCTTAGCTTTTAAAAGATGCTTTTCTTTCATTATTTCCAAGAAGAAGGAAAATTGCATGTCCTTAGGGCTGTTTGTGTTTCTCCTGCTTACATATGACTTACAAAAATGAATTAAAATGCAGCCGATTCCTAACAATAATTTTTTTAAGTAATGTGTTAAGAAATGTTTCTGATCTGGGTAAGACATTTCATAATGCAGCAACAACATCTTGTCATGTACTTGTGAGTTTACGTGCAGTTGTAATTGCAATTTCAAAACAATTTTTCCAAGAAATATGGTTCAGCTTAATATAGACACAGTTATTAACCAGCAAAACACACTTCCCAATTTTGTGAGCATGTGTATGTGTTGTACCTATACTTTGTGGCAGGGAAGTCTAGTTTTGCAACTCAAAAGTTTAGTACTTTCTGATGATTCTTTCTTTCTCCATCTTGGTGAAATTCAGTAGTGGTCCTCATACTGTTTGTAGAGAACAGGCTTTCACAAGGCAGGGGCTTATCATGAGATCTTTTTTTTGGCAGGTGCCAATAATCCTTAGATTTCACTTAGTCCAGTAGATCTGTCTATGTTCTGCACTCGCACCTTGATCCCCTGGCTCAATTTAGATATGTATGTTGGCACTAATAGTATCTCACAGCTTTAAAGAAATTAATGGATGAGTATGCATGCTATCACACCCCAGCGTAAATAGCTTGCTTAAGGCAAAGGGTACATAGACAAGGTTGGGAGAGGCCAACTGAGCAGCTCAGACTATGAGCAGGGGAAGCAAATTCACAAAAAAGAGAGAAATGGGTAAATGACTGTAGAAAACTTTGTGTCCTCATACCTGAATATGGTGCTTGATCCCTGGGTTCTATATCCTTCTATGGATTTTTCTTCCCCGGTGCATTCGCTGTGTATGCTGGTTTTCCTTACCGGTGAATTAGATCAATATTAAATGCAGTCTGTTTGTAGTTTGGTCATGTAGAGGAAGCCAGTAGAATTTTCAAATGTGCCTTGTTTAGCATTTCTACATGAGTATGTATTTGTTACTCAAACTAATATGAGCAAATCTATTTTCCAGCTGAAATTAAGGCTAATGAACAGTATTGGCAACTCTAAACTTCTTATTAATTTCTGAAATGGCAAGTTTTGTTTTAAAAAGTAATAAAAATACCTTAAACTGCCAATACTTTACCCAAATTGCCAAAAGCAATTTTGCTTATAATAAAGCTACTGTGGGCTGGAACATTTTGCTCAAGCAGTGTAGATTGATGTGTTCGATACGATTCAGTGAATGTGCTGTTCTTGTAGAATTCTCTGTATGAGTCCGTTATGAAGACAATACAGTTGTCAAAATTTCTTTGACCTGCAATAAGGCTTTTTCAAGCTAATTTTTAGCTTTTAACAATAAACTGGTACACGTCATTGATCCTTAAAAGGTAACTAAGTTTTTCTGTTAGTAAGAAACATGCACAGTCAGGGAATTTCAGGATCATGCAGACGCAGCTATTTAAAATACAGTCGATTCATTGTAATGATTGACTTTTTAAATTCAGGTTTGCTGATAAGTCATTTGGAAGACCAGAATTGTTTCTGCAGGCATCCACCATAGAAAGAATAATGAAGATTTATTTACCCTATAACAGACTGTCTTGTGTTTCTGCATCTAGTTCTGGAGGAATCTTCTCTCAATGTTTTGTGCTGCAGACTGATGTGTAGTAGAAATGCCTCACAAGTGGCTGGAGCAGAAGCCTGTGTTACAGGATTGCTAGATTTACCTTGGAAAGCAGAATAGATATAAAGATGGCACAGAGTTCTCTGATTCTGTATCATGTATTTGTAATAATACTCTGATGTGTCTTTCAGAGCCACTTATATGTCTTTACTTTCCAATTCAGCTTGCTGTGTATATATTACTCCAGTTGTAAGACACCATCTGAAATCCTGGCATCCCAGACCTCAAAGCGATATTCTCTATTAACTTGGGCAGGATTTTGTCCTTTTGTCCACATATTCTCTCAAATTTCAAACAGGAAATGCCACCTAATATTGATTGCTGCAGTCTGCGTAGCTATCTGTTAGAAAGCTAGGCTGGAAACACTGATACTTCTTGCACAGACCAATAAATAGACAGTAGTTATTTGTCTGTAACTAACTCAGATTCTGTAGGTTAGTATAGCATTTGCTGACCCGTCCAGTCTGCCTTGCTAGTCTTTATCTACATTGTCCTTCTTTTGATACTTCATTTTTTATATTGACTTTTGATCACAGAATTGAAAGCTCCAAGCAAGTTTGTGTGGCGTTTTAGTATATGCTTTGGTGGATGGCATTGTAAGAGGCAGTAATAGTTCCTGTGCTGGGTTCAGACAACTAGTTCTGAATGTGTTTTGGTACAATGCCAAAAGGTAGTGTCTTGTTTCAAAGTAACGAACTTGGTTTTTACAATCTTCTGTTTGAGTAGTTGGTTAAAAGATCCAATCTAAGTATCATAGGATAGATATATATAAGAGATAAAGTGTGTTACCATCAGTTAACAGGCCATTTTGAATTTTCAGTGCTTGAATTAGGCTGAAAAGGTTCCTCACAAGATAGTAAAAGGAATAGGAATCCCCAGAGAACACTTAGAATATTCAGCACACTGAAAATCAGGGGGTGTTGGTTTTGGTGGGTTTTTTTGAGGTCCACGCTTTATTCCTTTAACTTTAAAAAGGACCAAAGGCAATTAAGTTCTAGCTGAGATGCTGAAAACAAAGTAAACTGAACTTTGGGTGCATAAGTAAGGCTATAACTTAGGATATTTGGGACTTAACATTTATATATCCTAGCTCATAATGAATTGCATCATCAAGATTTGTACCTCTATTTGGCTGTCTGTATTTTCCCATGTAAAAAGGTGGTTGTACAAGAAGTTACCTGCTTTTAAATGAATCTGCAGATTTTACTGGCATGATGGACTATGGGCAAATTGTAGGAGCCATAAAAGTGCCTTTACTTTTTATGTGGTACTATCTATTCACTCTAGGGATGCATAAAATCTACTAGTTATTTAAGACTTTAAAATAGGAAAAGAGCTGAACATAGATGTTGATAATAAATTTCATACTTATGCAAGAGGAGATACTTAGTGGATTTTTGCAAGTTACAACTTGTCTCTGGAAGGGAAGGTTTATGATTAAGGTATTAGTATCTGAGAGAATCAGTAGCTCAGAGTGAGCAAGTGCTGGGTTCATGAAGAACTGTGTCTCGTCTAGGTGAGTTCCAGGGGAAGGACACTGTGGGAAATGGGAGTGGAAGGACATAAAGTTGGAAGAGTAGTATCAATCCGTAGAAAACAGACTTAAATTAGGGCTCTTTCTTTTCTTTTCATCTCTTCTCGTGGCAGATATGTAATGTTTTTAAAGAAAAGAGGGTAAAAAAAAGCCCGCCACGTCCCCAAAAAAAAGTGTCAGTGTGCCAATTCTGATTTAAATACAACAGCGCCTTCTGCTGGTGTGATTTCAATGAAGTGGGATCAAATCTGTGTAAAGTCAGAAAAAAGGCTGGGGAGACAATCATTTAGTAGATTTAGATTTATATTAGATTCACTATAAACTTGGCTGAAAGAAGGGTCTGAACTGTTATGATCTCAATAATCTGATGTTGAAATTAATTACAGGTCAGTATATTTGAAAGTCTGAGGTTTGGGGTTGGCCAGTGCCATTTAACTAAATACGTTGAGACTTTTCTTCTGTAGTCCTTGTACTCTTGTGGAGTATCAAGGGATTCCTACATGGTTTGTGTTAAAGCATTTAGAAAATGTTCTTCTAGATACATTGCTCACATGCATGTTCAGTACTTTTATAATTCAAAAACTTGTTCTTGGCCAGGAAGCAGCCCAAGCACTGCGTTTTCTACAGGAATGCTTGGCATCTGTCCTGCCTCATCCACCTTTCCAGCTACCATGCTACTTTGCAGAGAGGCACCGTGATATGACAGGCCCATGCACAACGGCTGGACACTGGGTCTTGCTACTTGTAGTTCCTTGTACTCTCTATGACAATGCAAAACCCCTCTTCCCTGTTAAGAGATGGGCTTCAAGAAGGAAAAGCCACTTTTCCATGCAAGGTAGCTAGCTTCTACAAGGCTAGGACTGCTTTCAATACAGTGTCCCGTAGTGTGTTACACCCAGATTTGTCCTTTTCATAGCCTTTTTACCACAGGTGCCCTTAATCCAGTTTTGGACCATGTGCAGTGTGAACAAAGGCATATTACAGGTAGTTCTGACCTGATTCTTTTTTAGTCAGAATATTCTTGCAAAGGGAACAGATTGATGCAGACATGCAAACATACATTTTATTTTACGAGAAGAGTTTACAAGTCCCTAACCAATAAAAGATAGTAGACATACTTGCCTGTATAAATGTGAGCAGCCAAGTCAGATTTGATATTTATATACACTGAGGCACCTCTACGTGAATGGAACCCTACAGAGGGCTGTTAATGTGAGAAGAAATGAAAATTGCATGTGCTTCTAGGTCTTTTAGAGATCTGCTGTGGGATAAGGGAGACTGAGTAGTTCAACTATTTAAAAAGAAAGGAGGAATGGGACTAGCAAGTTTTAACAATTAAAACAATGGTAAGTGTCGTTTTTCTAGACAGGTCTGTTGACTCACTAAGATTTGTACTATTTAAGCATTTTTTTAAAATCCTTCGCTTGTCCCCAAAATCTAGTTGGAAATTGCTTCCACTGAACCACCTAATGTATTGCTTAAAATTGCTTAAAGAGCAGTATTCACTGCATATTTATTACCATATCCAAAGAGAATACAGAATCCCAGACTGGTTTGGGTTGGAAGGGACCTTAAAGCTCATCCAGTTCCAACCCCCTGCCACGGGCAGGGACACCTTCCACTAGAGCAGGTTGCTCCAAGCCCCTGTGTCCAGCCTGGCCTTGAACACTGCCAGGGATGGGGCAGCCACAGCTTCTCTGGGCACCCTGTGCCATCACCTCAGCACCCTCACAGGGAAGAATTTGTCCTTTGTATCTAACCTAAATCTCCCTTGTTGAAGTTTGAACCCATTCTCCCTTGTCCTGTCACTACAGTCCCTGATGAAGAGTCCCTTTCTGGCATCGTTGTATGCTCCCTTGAGTTGAACTTCATGCAAACCTTGTCTCTCTATTGTCAAAGAAAGTAAATTGGTAAGAAACAGAACAATTCAAGTAGTTGGCATGAGTGAGCACATACATGTCTCCTTCTGCTGAGTTTGCACACCTTTCCTAGGCTAGTGTCAATACTAAGGCGTAGAGAAAGCAACATGATGTTATTGGGATCTTACTGCCTTTGCTGTAGCTAGTATTTTTATTCCTGGAGATCCCCTGACATGCTCAAAATAGCAAAGATTGCATATAAAAGCAGGGCAATAAACCAGCAACAATTAAGAAAAATGCTGATAAGAAAATGGAAAAAGCCTGAGAGGAAAACTGTTCAATATGCTGAACAGCTACAGCAAACTATTAGTCTCTTTTTCCCTGTGTGCAGTCCTGAAGCCAGAGAGGCTTTGATTTTAGGCAATGTTATATAGTACCCATTTATTAACAGACCTCATCCATCACAGTCAGCCTGCACTGGGTGGAAAAGAATCCAAAAAGAAGTGTGTGAGAGTTTCAGAGCCAGTGGCATGTCACATTTGAAAGAAGGCTGACATGTGGGGTGCAGTCACTTGGGAGGGTGTGGTGGAGGGAATGGTCTGCCTCATTGTAACCCTAATGTTTTGTGTCAAATGCTACATTTCTTTTAGTCATCAGTAGCCTTTATTCTGCCTGAAAAACAGCCCAAGGGAGATCTCTCTGTTGCAAGAATGTACTTTGTAATTGTAGATTACCTTCAGACTGACCTTTTGGACAGTCACTATGTAGGTGTGAGCATGTAAGTTTTGACTTATTGGTTCAGTGTTTGGTCAGTCTCCTACTCCTGTCAATGATAGTTCATAGCCAGGATTTTTCTTGCTTTCTTTCTTGTTCAACAGTGTAAGGGACTATTTCCATAATAATTTTCTTCCGAGAAGTTTTTGTCCTAGATATTAAAGATACCCTGTTTCCTGGATTTGTGGTTACTGCAGCTATTGCAAGTACTTTGTGCTGTGTGTAGAATTATATTTGCTTCAAAAGTGTTTGTTGTACTGCTAACAAAAATAGCAGGTTACAGAAAAGGTATCCATGAAATGAAAAAGGGTAGTCTGGTTTGAAGATCTGCTGACATCAGGCAGCACTGGATCTGGATGTTAATGAGTCATGTGTATGATAAATTATTAGTTTATCTGAGAAGTTCTAATAAGCAAAGGCCGAGAAGCTGACATAGATGAAGAAAAATCTAACACACATGCACCCACATTTGCCACTCACACCTTTCCCCCGACCTGTTTTTAATGAAGGAACAAAAATCCAATCTTGCAAGAACATGCTGAAGTTCTGACTGCAATAATCCCATTTTTAAAATGGGATTTATGTATGACTGGGAAGTGCGTAACTAAATCCATGTTGACTGTGCCGATTTATGACAACCTGGTTCCTTAAATGTGCATATACGATACATTTCTATAGTTAAATATGTAATAGAAGATAGTTTTAGATAGTAGCTGTCTATTTTGAGGTTTGCTTATACTTTGTAATTTTCTTGCTTGATGTCACTTTGGGTGAGTTTTAACTTTTGCCCAGCCAGTCTCTCTGTATTTCTCTTTCTCTGTGAGGTTCACATGTAAACTGATGTAAAGATTGCATAATGACTGTTTGGCATATCCTACAGGCAAAGGTCCAGAAACCCTTTTTGCTGGCTATAACCTCAATGATAATGAGTGGCACACAGTGCGGGTGGTTCGGCGAGGAAAGAGTTTAAAGTTAATGGTGGATGACCAGCAGGCCGTGACAGGTAGCGTGGCACTGGGACTCTGTTACTGGGGGGAAGCACAAACCAAAACATGACAGAAGTAAAATGCCTTTATCTGAAAGCAGCAGATGCTTTTTTTTTTCTTTACTTAAGATCCAAAATCCGTTTTCTGCATCTTGAAATCCTGGTACTAGAAGTGCGTTATTATACTTGATATTAATGTTACTCTAACATTGCCATTGGAGTTAATAAAAACCTTCATGCTGACTTAAATGAATGTTTTTATACAGTAATTGGAGAGAAGTGATTTGATACATCACTAATGAGAAGGCAAGTAAAATGCTTTTGGCAACACACTAAATTTATTCTAAGCTTCAACTCTAAGACATTGCTGTGAGAAGGAATTTAATAAATGTTTGAGGGATATTCTATTGTGTTTTAAATCTTGCATCCGCTGCCCTCCATAATTAAATGTTAGGCAACAGGTTTTTCTCAAATACTAAAATAGCAGCTGGGATGGGAGAATAAACATGACACAAATGCTAGCAGATGTTAGCAATATATTCCTATACATATATTATCGGAAATGACAATAAAGGAGACTTTAATTTTGTTCTGTTAAAGACAAGGTCTAAATATGTGTTGTTAATAGCAACAGACCCGGCTTCTGGCCTTGATTCCCTGCACAATGCAATATACCTAATTTTGTATTAGCTATTTAGTATTTTCCTTTGTTCTCATGTAGTATTAAATAGCTTTTATCATTAGTTCTAAGCTGCGTTAAAATGATAACAATTTTAATGGGTTCTTAAAAGGAAAGCCCCTTCATTAGTAGTCCTTTTTCACCTCAGCACAACACCGAAGACCATGTCACAGGTAGAAAAATAATTTCTGTGTATTAGAATAGTTGCAAAAACCTGTTTTCTACCATTAGAAATGATCAATAGCTCTTCCAGAAGTGAAGCAAAAATTTAGTCTGTATATTTAATGCTTTCGGTCATGACCTAAACCACTTAGTATTTTTGTGAAAATATATAGTATTGGAGGAACTATACTGAAAAACATCAGCCTGCTGTTTCAACTGCAGCTCAGATAATAAGGCTCCTTTGAGATGTTTCCTAGTTAGAGGGAGCTGCTTAGTTCTGAATCAAATAAGGCATCCCTAACCAAATGCATATTTCTTGGGCTCCTCATGGCAGATTTCTTAGTTACAAATACTGTAGGTTACAAAACCACTAAAAAGTGCTGTTACCAACTCTGGGTTAAGTCCCAGCTGCTCAGTTCAAAATATATATGAAGGATTAGAATACAGACGGGAGGTTTCTATCATACATGGTCTAGTCAGGTGAAGTAGTAAGTAAAGAATGCAGGACTGTAAGTTGTTGCGATGACTCTCAGTTACAGATAACTGTAGTTGCTATCAAATATTATCTCAGTAAGTAGCTGAGACTCTGAAACTGGCTTCCTAGAGAGGTGGTCAATTCCCCAAGCCTGTCAGTGTTTGAGGCAATTGGATAATGCTCTTAAAACATGCTTTACCCGTGAAGTGGTCAGGCAGTTGGTTGGACTAGGTGATTGTTGTAGGTCCCTTCCAACTGAACTATCTAGCTGTTAAAACCGGTGAGTGTCTTCAGTTGCCTCCTGACCAAGCGAAAGCGTTACCTGTGAGTCCAACTTTCTGGTCCAAAACTTGTATTCTTCCACAGGCTAGTATCTGTATAAGCAGCTGACCAGCTGACTCAAAATCCCTCTCAGTTCTTTGAGTTGGAAGTTGCCTACGTTTGCATAACCCACAGATGTTTAATGTTCTTCATCCAAGGGGAGAGAGTTATCCCAGTATTTTGACGGATAAAAAGCTCCCTGCAGGAAGCTGTGTAGCCAATCTGTGGACTCCATCAGTGAGGAGGGAACTGGCATGAGAGAAGGAGCTAGAGAGAACTTAGAAGTTTGATAACATGGGAAATCTACTGTTAGTCCCAGGAGTATTACGTTTTCTACATGGAAAATTTTTATTGCCTTGTAGCACCGAGACTTTTTTCTTTAATCACAACACAGTATGTTGCCAAAGCCTTCATGAGCTGAAGTTTCAAATGTACACAATGCAATTTAATCTGCAGTAGCTTTGAATTTCCTGAAGGGGTAGTTGAAGAGCTGCTATAACAGATTGGCGTGCTCTTGCTCTAAACTGCTTAGAGCTTTTCTTCAGATGTCCCAACAATAAGAAATGTGATTAAAATATAACCTGGTAGTTATTCATGTGAAAGGGTGTTATAATCTTAAAGGGACCACGAGGAAAAAATGGACTTTCCAAAATTTCAGCTTCTCCCAGTGATCATGTGTTTTCCTTTTTTGATTCCATTTCCAGTGTCATGTATGGAAAAAAAAAAGATCCAGAAAGCTTCAGGTGGAGGGGAAGCCATTAAAAAATTCAGCCTGACTTGACATTTTTTGCAGGTTATGAAATATTACCTACAATCACAATGGATTGAGCTTAGCTATCTTTGAATGCCTAATTTGTGCATAGATGAATAATATCTTTCAGAATCATAACTGGCTTTCAGTGGAAGGCATAGAGGTGCTTTTGGAAATTTTATTCAGCATAGAGGAATTTAAATACTTGCAGCCCTGATGGATCTTGTTTTCTGGATATGTATAGAAAATAAAAGAGGGCTAAAGGAGGTCACTATAGCTGAGTGATAGAAAGAATACCTAGCTTATGGATATGAATCACAAAATCACAGACTGGTTTGGAAGGGACCTTAAAGCTCGTCTAGTTCCAACCCCCTGCCACAGGCCGGGAGGGGCAGAGATGCCTCACACTAGAGCATGTCACCCAAGCCCCTGTGTCCACCCTGGCCTTGAACCCTGCCAGGGATGGGGCAGCCACAGCTTCTCTGGGCACCCTGTGCCAGTGTCTCGCCATCCTCAGAGGGAATAATTTCTTCATAATGTCTAATGTAAAATATCTCAGACACTTGAAATTCTGGCAAGTGAGGTTGAACAGAAAATCTTTTTCTGATGTCCCATAGCATTGCACCAGGTTATGCATTTTGTGCACCTACCTGACAAGTGTTAAAAAAAACCCAAACCCAACCTCATAAGCTCAGACTTCATTCTCTCTCTTTTTCTTCATTGCTGTACTTGCATATAACTGGAACATTGTGTGAAGTCTCAAGTCCTGTTAGCATGTTTGTACAACTGAAATGTTAGAGATTTGGGATATGAGCCCAGAGTCTGGAACTTTTTTATTACTATGCTCAAGAAGTACATTTAATGCAGTGAGGATACAGTGCTACAGGCCAAAGCTTTGTGGATTTTTGCCATGGCATTTATGCAATGCCATTTTAAGATATAAGGCTAGAATACATAATGTTCCTCTCTAAACCATGATCTTCAGCTCTCTGTCTGTGATCCAATACACAGCTCTTGGCCTTGCAGAAAGTTACAGATTTGGCATTTTTCAAAACATCTCCCTGACTCACTACTGCATGGAAGAACCCACCTTTGTTTGTATGTCAGGCAAAGGAGTATCTTCATAACTAATGTTTAGAAACAAGAACACCAAGGTGACTCTCGTTGGATTTTAAGGAGCCTCTTGCAGTGCTCAGCCACATAACTGAGATTGCAAATGCTGAGGGTGTTCAATGACATCAATATCACAGCATCACAGACTGGTTTGGGTTGGACGGGACCTTAAAGCTCATCCAGTTCCAACCCCCTCAAGCCACAGGCAGGGACGCCTTCCACTAGACATGGTTGCTCCAAGCCCCTGTGTCCAACCTGGCCTTGAACACTGCCAGGGATGGGGCAGCCACAGCTTCTCTGGGCACCCTGTGCCAGCACCTCAGCACCCTCACAGGGAAGAACTTCTTCCTAATGTCTCATCTCCCCTCTGACAGATCAAAGTCATTCCCCCTTGTCCTGTCCCTACAGGGCCCTTGTCAGAAGTCTGTCTCCAGTAGAGTTAATTCTTATATAGGACATATCCTGAAGCTAAGTAAACTGCTTATAAATATTTATCGTAAAGTATAAGAGCAATTTGTGTGTGTGGTCTGGATGGTGTTAAAGCTTGCAGACCTATTTTTGCTCTAATTTCACTGTTACCTGTATTTATATCTCAATGCTGTGACTTAACATGTTAATGAATCCATCTCCCCGGGGAAAGCCCTAATATATCTACATTTATCTTGCCCTTATTTTTCTCCTGTTCTCACACACATACACAGACACCTGCTTATAAAACCTTTGAAGGTACAGCTGTTTAAGCCTGCCTCAGGTTTTTCTGTACCACTGCTTTAGACGTTCAGCTCACACTCTCCTCTTGGAATAATGCATTCAGGGAAGGACCACCGGAAATATTGGAAGCTTTGCACTGCAACTGTGGTAACCTGTATTATTGGCATATTTTATAATAAATACTGGCAGTTTTATGCCAGTATTTATTCCAGCTTGGCTAGGTCTGCTGTTCACCTTCTTCGTACTCCCTGAGAGACAAAACAGTTAAGGAACTGGGAAATCTAGGCCATGATTTGCAAAATGCAGATTAAGTGGTAAAATTGATTAGTAATTATTAGCTGTTTTGTCATCATACCCACACAGTGTGACCATGAATCAGCCTTGTGATAGTACTGCCCTACTTCTTTAGAATAATAATGGAAAAAAAAAATAAGCTCTTTTAGAAAAGGGAACTCTTCAGTGGACACAGTTTTGATTTGCTGGGTCAGGTATTTAGTAACTAGCTTAAAGACTTAGCTGACTTGTATGCAGTGTACCCTGGCAGTGCTGATCCTTACCTTCCGATTAGTTGTATAGTCAGCAAATTTCAGGCTTTCTGCTACGCAGGAGTCTTTGCATGACAAAGAAAGGTTCAAAGTTAGCTGTGAGGTTTCGGTTTGGCTGCCTTTCTGATGCGAACAAGTCACTTTCTATTTTCAGGATAAGAAGACATACACCCTCACTGCAGACTTTTTGCTTTGTCCGTCTCTAAGGCTCTTCCCCCTTCTCAAGCTATTTATCCCCATGGTACAAAGTTAGTTGATTTCAAGCAACTGTTCACCCTTGCAGCGCAGGGGTTTGCAGCAGGGCCAGCATTAAGATACCTAAACCAGCTTAAACAGAATCCTTCCTTCCTCTTGCTGGATGATGCACTTCTAAGCAAAACACATGCAAAAATATCCCCCAAACTGTTATGTCGTTATCCCATGAAACTCTGATGATGTAGTTTTAGCTCTGAAATTTGCCTTTGTGATTTTCGTGTTGTGTTAATTAATTGCAGTTGCTTATAGCACAATGTATTAACCATGTGTGGTTAATTGTAACTAAAGTGAGGGATTTGGTGGTTTAGTATTGTGAGTTGGTATGTTTCCAATTAGAAATCTTGCTGTTGGCATTAACCAAACATACTGAACTCAGTGGAAAGGCTCCTGGATGTTTGGATGAATTTAGAAGAATTCTCTTTGGAGCCAAGAGTTGGCCTTGTTCTGAAAAGTGTGAAATTGATGCAGATACTTAATCACATGATGTGCATTTTGACCTCCCATTTCAGATGCTAACATGTGTTTTCTTGTTACTGTTTAAAGGTCAAATGGCTGGTGATCACACACGACTGGAATTCCACAACATAGAAACAGGAATAATAACAGAACGGCGCTACCTGTCTTCTGTGCCTTCTAATTTCATTGGGCATCTCCAGAGCCTTACATTTAATGGCATGGCATACATTGACTTGTGTAAAAATGGAGACATCGATTATTGTGAGCTAAATGCAAGATTTGGGTTCAGGAACATCATAGCAGACCCTGTAACCTTTAAAACAAAAGCAAGTTATGTTGCGTTGGCCACGCTACAAGCATATACATCTATGCACCTTTTTTTCCAGTTCAAAACAACCTCTCTGGATGGATTGATACTTTATAACAGTGGCGATGGAAATGATTTCATTGTGGTTGAATTAGTAAAAGGGTATGTATGGATTAGCATCATGACAAACCCAGTCTATTCAAAATGTATATACAGGAGAAATACCAGGGAAAGTTTAGGATGTACATCTTTGACTGGGCATATATGGTTGACGAGTGTTTCTTCATGTTAAACTTCATGCTTTATTGTGACTCTTTCTTCCAGATGAAGCTAGATGCCTGAACAATATGAAAGTAAATAATAGGTATCACTTCTATAGTGTTTACCACAAAGAAGTATTATTAATAGCCTCCTCCTTGTTCTCTTTCTACGTATGTATGCATGTGTTGGTGCATGGAGCACTTGTTACTTTCCAGAAACTTGGGACTGCAGCTCAGCTCATCTAAACAAATGGTGATTTCTCTGAATTAAGGTTGTTTCCACATCTGGTGTTGATTATCTTCCGGTTTTACCAGCACTACTGAGGTGTACAAGGAAATAGGAAATATTAGACCTATTAATTAGTGCCCCCTTGCTATGTAAAGAAAAAGGAAACTTTTCCAATTTTTTTTCTTTGCCCAGGTATTTACACTATGTATTTGACTTGGGGAATGGTGCAAATCTCATCAAAGGAAGTTCCAATAAACCTCTGAATGACAACCAGTGGCATAATGTGATGATATCAAGGGATACCAACAATCTCCACACTGTAAAGATCGACACTAAAATCACAACACAGAGCACAGCAGGAGCCAGAAATTTAGATCTCAAAAGTAAGTACAGTAATTCCTATATGAGCTACACTGAGGGTTGTTACAGAATGAAAACGTGAATAAATCATGTGTGTAAAGTACAGTATAATTTTGTAATACCATATGAAATGCTTTATTTGGTAACAGTTAACATGATCACAAGAGGTGACATCATCATTATGTAAGCCTGACAATGCCAGTTTAGTGGTAGTTCTGCACAATTAGGTACAACTTTAAATGTGTGGAAATGCCACGGGAAAGAAAGTAGGAAATGGTAAGAACACAGAGTGGCCAGTATACACCAAAACATACTTGGGGGGCTAGAGGAGCTCTAAAATGTCTATGAAAAAAGCTTGAGTTTTACATGAACATAAGCTATATACGTGGCATGCAGAAACCACAGCCCAAGCTTTACATTATGACTACAAAGGGTTTGCAGAACTGATGATGTCTGTTAGAGAATTGAGGAAAATTTTGACCTGTCCCCTCCACAGCATTCCACATATAACGTACCTTTTGTTGGGAAAATAAAGACTCTGCAGTATTCTGATATCAAAAAATATCTTGTAGGTAAAGTGATCTTACATGGCAGCCCTCCAAGGAATCAGTTCTAAATATAAGTCACCAGGTGTATTGATCCATAAACATACCTAAATAGGTAATATGTTGTAATTTCAGTTGCAGGGTGAGATAAACTTTGTTACAGGTCTAAACCTACATCTTATGGGTCCAGCTAGCTTCTTAAGATCCGTTTTTTATGAACCAAACTGATAAGTATATATAGTTTAAAATAAGTAATAATAATTTAGTAATAGTTTTAAGAATGGGCTTCTGAAAAGCTAATTTGCATCAGAGGAAGATGCCTCTTCGAAAGGATCTATAAGTATACTTTTGTAATACTGCTTACTTAATCAGACATAAGAAAAATATGTTCTGGTCATGTGAAAAACTGTCATGTAGTTAAACATTCCTTATAAAAGTTATAAAAAAGGAAAATCAAAATTTCATAACAGTCAAAGAAAATTCAATATCTCAAAAGTCTCTGAATGTTCAAAGTAGATACTAATATTCTATCAAGAGCTTATTCCTGGTTGGATTTTTCTTTTAACTACCTCTGAGTCACAGATAATGAGCTGACCTTGGTAATTATTTTGGATTTTGTGATATTTAACATCTGCTTCACTTGAAAGTGCTATTAACTTTGTAAGAAAGACATATCTTGATATTTCATAATCTTCAGTAAGAGATTCTTTAGCAGAAATGCTCAGTTTAGAAATTAAAGTTTTTTGGCTGGCTCGCGTGCCATTCTTAAAATTGTTTTTGAAATTTGTGCCATGTTATTTCTCATTTTTGCACTCTTGGAAAAATACTATTGATGTTCATTGAGACAAGGTAATATTATTTTTGAAGCTACAGAGAAATCATCCAACTATTCATTGGCATTTTTTGCAGTGATTAAGTACTACTTACACATATGCGTATG
Organism: Nestor notabilis; assembly: GCF_000696875.1. NCBI lineage: Eukaryota > Metazoa > Chordata > Aves > Psittaciformes > Psittacidae > Nestor > Nestor notabilis. The sequence goes on along the minus strand of NW_009933147.1, from coordinate 22,357 downwards.
TAGGTATATGTATTTAATCTGTGGAGTTTATACTCAGTATCTTAATTGGACATCAGGAGGAAAAATCAGCCTGTTAAGAACTGATAACTAAGTTAACACATTCATTTTATTCTACATCTTTTTCAAAATGAATGTGGTGATTTAGTATATGTTGCATTATTTAAGAAAAGGGAGAAGGTTGAACAATATGCTTAACTGAAAGCACTAGAGGGCACTGTTATTTCACTAAATGCACTTATTGCAGTCACAGAGGCAGCTCATCAGGGAGGATAACCTATAAAATCCAACATTCCTTTGTTTTCCTCACTTTGAAAATTCTGCTTTTGCTTTTACCCTTTTGAAGTGAAACTGTTTCTGTAGCTGGTGCATATTATAACCTTGAATTCCATTGGAAAAAAACCCTTAAGAGCACGAAAAAACATACAGACATTTGAAGTGAGAAAGGTGAATTGTGCTAAATGATGATTTTCTGTAATTCACAACCAGGCAACGTGGCTAGTAAAAGAATAACAAGCCTGACATGTTCAGTACAGTAATATGTAGAAAGCATCTTGCTCAAACGACATATACACAGGTCCTCAATCTCTGGTTTGGATTGGAAGGAGCCTTAAATGTTATCTAGTTCCAACCCCCCCTGTTTTTAATGTGTTCTACTATATTTTGCTCAGTCAGCTTCCATTAAATATGGCACAGCATCTATCATGTATTTTTGTTGGATTTTGGGGGAGCTCAAGCCAACATGTTTTAGCCATTCCTTTGTATTCAGTTGCAATGCTTTCCTGTAGCTTGTTCTTTTCTATTTTATGTCAGTGTTTCCTATGATGACACATCTCTGTTATGCTAGAAACACTCCATACACTTTACTGACACAAGCAGCTATGGTTAATTCATTCCTGTGTTATTTTAGCCCTAGCAACAAAGCAAATTCAAACTTACACTTCCTGGTAATGATATCAATAATTCTGTTTAATCAGAGTTCGCATTAGGTGAAATACTAATGTGTAAGGATAATATAGAATCTGCAGCCTTTTCGAGTAATTATAGAGTTACCAGATTTCAGATGTTGAAATCCATGATAATCCTGGAAAGGTAAATCACATACATGCAGGTTTTTGCAGATATGTAGGGAATTTGGTATGAAGGTAATGACACAGATTGTGTTGTAGAGCCTGCACAGCATGCCAGTTGCTTGGGAAAGCAGACAGTTGCCATAAAAATATGGGAGAGGATTTACACTATATATTTTCTTTTGGGTGTACAATTTGGCTGGATAACATAGAAAGGTCATTATTACAGACCTGGGTTCCCTGCATAACCTCTGGTACCATTTCAGTGGATTGGAGTGGGTACCTGTGGAAACACAGAAATTCTCCAGCTTAATTGTTACTGTAATTAGATGGGTAAAGTACAAATTGGAGACAAATAAATGAATGAAAATTGTGCTGTGTTTGGATTCCAAGAGCTGCGTTATTTTTCCTAGCAGAGAAAATTAGCACAGCGTACTCGGCTGCAGTTCTAGCAGATAACCCGCGAAGATAAACGAGTCTTAACAGCAAAGGCAGTGCAGCTCAAGCCTGCCAACATTCAGTTACACAGCCAATTTCCTTTTACGTGTTTCATGAGCAGCTTCGCTGTCCTGCTTTCAGCATAGCTCTGATAGTTAGCATGGCTACAACTCAAGACAGTCACTGACCAAAGTAGTTGGGTAAAGGGGAATTCTTGCCACTGTGCTTGATGCTCTTGTGGTCTGAGGGGTCCAAGTAGCCTCAAAAGGGCATGAAAAAGCAGGTGAAAGTGAAATTTGACTTTTGCTCGTGGTCCTTGCTCTTGCCGAAAGGAAGATGTCTCCTTTGTTCCATCCTGTAGGTATTACAAAATCTGTGCTGTCTCTTCCCTCTCCACATTTTCTTCCTGGGGTGTGGGAATTTGAAGTACAGTCAGAGGGGTTTTTTTCTTAATAAATTGAAGACACACGAGCTGTTTTTGAGGAGGAACATCCTCGAGCATATCTTTGTATACAGCTACGTACTAGGGTTTCATCCGCCTTGTGCTTCTCTCCTACAGATAGAAGCACTATTTAAATGTCCTTCTTTAAACAGCAGAAGTACAAAAACTTACAAATCCACTCAGAATTCTTTTGGCATATCTGTTACAAAATGAAAATATTTTTAGCATTTTAATTGTTTATAAATTGAAATGAAAAGTTGAAATATTGCAGTCTTACAAAATGAAGAGCTAAGGAATGCTGCTGGTGGTTTAGGTTTAACAATAAGTAGTAACAAACTTTTCAAAGAGCTGGTAGTTTCAGTACTTCAGCATCCCATCCTATTCCAGATTTTCTAGCTATTCCCTATCCTCCAGGCTGAACTGCAGTCATCCTAATTTTGATATTGGGCTAACTACTTTCTTTTTAAAAGGAAATTGCCATCACACACACACAAAATAATCCTACCCAGCTCAACATTTGTGGTTTAATTTTTGCTGCCTGTGATCATTTCACACATTTTTAGAATCCTAAAAACACAGCTTGGAAGGGACCTCAAGGATCATCTGGTCCAACCTTTCTTGGCAAAAGCTCGGTCTAGACAAGATGTCCCAGCACCCTGTCCAGATGAGCCTTAAAGGTGTCCACCACTTCCCTGGGCAGATTATTCCAATGGCTGATTGTTCTCACTGGGAAGAATTTTCCTCTTGTTTCCAATTGGAATCTCCCCAGGAGTATCTTGTGCCCATCACCCCAACTCTTTTCCATGTGACACCTTGTAAAAAGGGATTCTCCATCTTCTTTATAGCCACCTTTTAAATACTGGCACATGGTGATATGGTCTCCCCTGAGCCGCCTTTTCTCCAGGCTGAACAAATCCAGCTCTCTCAGCTTTTCCTCACACAGCTTCCTAGTCCTCGGGTCATCTCTTCTTTGGACCCTTTCCAGCCTGTCCACATATTTGTTGTACAGCTGGAACCAAAACTGGACAAAATGTATCAGGTGTAGACTGACAAGTGCTGAGTAGACTGGGACAATGACATCTTTATCTCTGGTGGTGATGCCCTTGTTGGTGTTCCCCAGCACCCTGTTGGCTTTCTTGGCCACAGCTGAATGCTGCTCACTCATACCAGGCCTGTGTCCACCAGGCCCCCCAGGCCCCTTTCCACAGAGCTGTGCCCCAGCCTGTGCTGCACTCCTGCATTGTGTTTACCCAGGTGCAAGACCTTGCACTTGTCCTCATTGAACTGCAGAAGGTTCTTGTTAGCCCACTAAGACCTGTTTTTAAGACCTGCTTCTTTCAATTGACATCCATACTTTCAAGTTGTCTCACTGGTATTCTCTTCCACATGGCCTTCCCAAATGTAAGAGTCCTTCAGAAGTCATGTTTTTCCTGTGCTGTTATTTCACCTCCTTAAAAGATGCTATTCATATTAGAGCATATATAAAAATCAGCTTCCTTGGAGTTAAAAAAACCTGTCTGAAACTCTTGTCTGTTTTATTTCTGTAGCTCTTCACTGGCCTCTGGCTTCTTCTATTCCTTTGTGAGATATGGCTGCTGGTGCTATGTACATTTGCTTTTTCATTTGCTGTTTTCTCCAGTAATGTGTGAACAGTCTAGTCTGAAGCATCTGAAGGAAAGTAATGATACTAGTTTCTGGTATTACCTCAGTGGTTTTATAAATGCACGGAAATATACTTCCTCCATGTACAAAAAGAATCACTTGGCAATTAATCCATCCTTATAAACATTTAATGCAGTTAACTAAATTACCAGTAGATCAACTAGCATGGCATATTCATTGATGATTTGTAATATCACTTAATCTATTGATATTTCATTTGCCTGCCAAAGTAGGTTATTCATGCTATGCAAAACAGAACTAAATTAGTCTTGATCATAAAGAAGATTCCTTGTTCCAGCAATGGAAGTTGAAATTGTTTCCATTTCATTTAATATTTGTTCCTGTTGTTTTATATTGAGCCCATTATTGTTGTTGCTGCATTATGTGCTCTTCTCTATACTACAAGGTGTCTATCAATGGCAGTGAGACTTCATATTTCTATTAATAAGACACAAAGCTTTAAGAAGCACAGAACAGTATTTTCTAAAAATGCAAATTTCTGCAGATGAAACAAGTATTAATGCTTAAATTTCTTGAATAAACATGCATGAGCTAATTATAATGACCTTGCCAGTGGGCTGTGAACTCTTCGTGCAGAAATAATGTTCTGTTCCAAATACTGTCAACAGCAAATAGATGTTCCTAATGTGACCTGTTGGAGTAGACAATGGCAAATGCAGCTGCTGTCTTCCTGTTGGGAAAGCAGCCTCTCTACAGAGGGAAAAACAAGGGACTTAAAACTGAGAGCTCTTCTTTGAGACTTTTTTTGTCAAAGATATATGGGCAGATTAACGGTAGGTGATCAGAGAACCTGGTCAAACGCAAATTCCTTTATCCTCCTTTCTTTGCAACTTGTCACATACTGCTTCTAAACAGCTGTGCTGTCTACCAGGCTGTGAAAATAATTTTGGCAACGCTAAGCCTTCAGAAATTGTATCCAAATTTCCAAAATCATGAGATGGCAGCGCTGCTGGGTTCAATAAAAATTAAAGAAAATACTCTAGTGCCTGTGCTGAGTTCTGTGAAGGCAACATTGCAGTAGTCTTTCAGATCACGCCACGGTGAGAGAATGTTTGTTTTCTACTCCCTCTCCCCTCCCTTTTCAGTCTCTTACACGCATACGACCGTATAGATTTGTCCACATTCATACAGCGCTCTGGCATGCAGGTTATTACCGTTGCTGATGATGGAAATTCTTTCAATCCTTTCTGGAATACTAAGTAAAAGTTGTGCTAAGGATAACACAGGAAACGTGTATGCTTTTAAAACTTACAAAAGATGTGGATATTCAGTGTAAATATGTGCCACAGAATCCTAGCCCCCTCCCCCCAAGCCAAGAATAATGTCCTGAACTTGTGAACAACCTGTACTGCCATGGGTATGAGAGCTCTGACTGAGCAGTCTTTTTTGCAAAAGAGCTGTTTAATGTAATACCCTCAAGGTCTGGAGGTGATTGTCTTGATGAAGAGGATAATACTACATAAAAAGTTTCCCTTTGCAAACCTACATTCAAAATTAGGTTGTTTGACCTTTCAGCTTTTTGGTAGTTTTATGTGGAGAATCTTGCCAGAAGTACTAGCTAAAGGAAGGGTTTTGTAGGTGATCTCTGAGGTGTAGGATGCCTGTTATAAAGAGGAGATCCTCACTGTTTAGAAAACAAGCTCTCTAAAGAGCATATGTTGGCTGTTAGAACAGAGAGTGAATGACTTGAGAAGAGTATCGGGAGGAAGGGAAACCTGAGTACACTATGCCATGCAAATTCCTGCATCATTAGATTTTGTCTATTTTTCAGACGTATGCAATGTACAAAAGTGGTCAGAACAAGAAAGAAATGAAGGATGTTTGATGTGCTTGAATGCCTCGTCTCTCTACCACAGCCATCCCCCTCAAACAGAGTAATTGGCATAGCATCAATTCTGTGGGAGATGGATTACCACATGCGTTTATATGGCAATTAGATTTTATGATTTACCATTTAACATGCATCACCAACTTTCCTCACAGTCCATTGGACAAGCAGACTTCTTTGGTTTTAAATCTGTTTAATCTTTTTCAATGCCAGTGCTTTCCATCTAGTCTTCAGTATAGGGGTGGGAGGAAGAAGCAAAGAGAAATGAAGTGGCTGGGAATATGAGAATTGTTATTGTCAAGAAAATGCTAAATGTTTTGGGGTAACTGTTTCTTGTTTGAGCATATATGTTGTTTGAGAAAGGGATTGTTGGGGAAAAGGTGGATTTTAACCTGGAGGAATCTAGGGAAATGTTCAGACTTCAGAACTTTCCTCTTGAGTATCTACCTTTGTCTATTGAAAACTTAGCTTCTAAGGACATTGCCACGTCATTGCCGTTTACACACGTGCATTTTCTATCACGTGGCTTTACGTACTGTCCTGGGTTCAGCTACAGCAGTCATTTTTTCTCCTTCTTAGTAGCTGGGGCAGTGCTGTGTGTTTGACTTTCAGCGTGGGAACAACACTAATAACACCGACATTTTTAGTTGTTGCTCAGTAATGTTTACTCCGACCAAGGACTTTCTCAGTCTCATGCTCTGCCAGGGAGGAGGGGAAGCCGGGAGGAAGCAGAGACAAGACACCTGACCCAAACTGGCCAAAGGGGTATTCCATACCACAGCACGTCATGCCCAGGGCTTAAATCATGACACTTGCTTGTGAAACACAGGCATATTTGCATAACTGCTGAGCAGTTCTGAACAGAGCCAAAAAATGTAATAGGAATAAAAACTGAGCACCAAGAGGTGACTACAGGAGTAGAGGGCACATCCAGGAAGTACTCAAGGCCAGGTTGGATGGGGCTTGGAGCAACCTGGTCTAGTGGAAGGTGTTCCTACCTGTGGCCGGGGGTTGGAACTAGATGAGCTTTAAGGTCCCTGCCAACTCAAAGCATTCTATGATTCTTTGAAATAACTACAATATGTGCTATGTGCCGGTAAGGATGACTAAAGAAAACCAACAGTGCCAGCATTTCAGAGGAGGTGATTTCTGTTTTTGAATACCCTTAATGGGGTATTCAAGGAAGGTACAGAAAGCAGTGTAGAACTGGGCTGAAAAGATCAGTGTCTGTATTCCTTCCTGAAAGGACAACTTGCTAACTCACATTCCTTTTCTTGCCTGTAATTGTTTTGCCTTGCTTGGTTATCAGTACAGGGAATGTGGAAGATGGAATGCAGCACTTCTCACATCATAAAACTGCCTCTTGCCCAAAGTATTTGAAAGGACAGATAACTCAGTAGAGCCTGGACAAGTAAACTAGATGCTC
>NW_009933147.1:0-15442 GCF_000696875.1 Nestor notabilis | reverse complement strand
CTTTCCCTTCTTAGGTGAGAGAGAGTCTAAAAATGATGGAATCCATCAATCCAACAGGAAAAATGTTTGAAAAGCCTACTTTCCTTCACAAAGAAAAAAAAAAACACATCAAAATCAAAAGACTCCAACCACACATCAATACTGAAGCTACAGAATAGACTCTTTGAAGCGAATAAGTGGGCATAAAACACTAAGTTTACATGTTCCTGTCTTCCCTCAAGTGCCCTTGCAAGTGGTAGACGAAATTCAGTCATGCTTTGCTCTAGCTCCAAACAGGCCTGTCAATGTGCAGCAAGTGCATATTATGTACTGTAAAGGGAGATTTGAAAAGCATATGCTGGAGCGTATGTGCTGCAGAAGCTGTGTGGATGCATCATTTAAGTCTTTGTCAAATGTCCTTCAATTTATTATTGGGTTATGATCACAGCAGGCTGCTTGATTTATTGCAAAAAAAGGAAAATAAAAAAGAAACCCAAACCAATTTCATCAACATTTTTTCAAAAATCCATATGGAACAAGAAGTAACTGTTTATTCGTGAATAATGGAAGTGGGGAAAGACACTGGAATTGCCAGTTATCTACTAGTCAGGACTAATTCCTTTTCTAAAGTGTGTGTTGAAACCCCACACCTGAAAAAAAGACGCCACTGCCCATTGCACAAAGTAAATGGTAGGTAGGTGCTTTTGTATGCTGGAGAAGGGAGAAGGTCATTAAGGACAAGTAGGCACTTATATTTTATTTAATGACAAAGGCATCTAGGTGTGCCTACCCGACATTTTCATTTGAGACAAGGTTTCTTGGTTCATAGAATCACAGGCTGGTTTGTGTTGGAAGGGACCTTAAAGCTCATCCAGTTCCAACTCCCTGCCACAGGCAGGGACACCTTCCACTAGAGCAGGTTGCTCCAAGCCCCTGTGTCCAACCTGGCCTTGAACACTGCCAGGGATGGGGCAGCCACAGCTTCTCTGGGCACCCTGTGCCAGCGCCTCAGCACTCTCACAGGGAAGAATTCCAGATCAGGATTTGTCTGTTATGTTTGTGTCAGGACGTAATCAGCTTCTGTGAGAGTAATTTATTTCTACTTTTCAGTTGCCTCCAAAATACCATGAGCTGGGATTGTGTGGGTCATCTTGTGTTGAGTTCCACCTGGTTCGTCATTGTGCAACTCTTAAGATACTCCAGAGTCATTTCTCTTAGTCCTGTAATGACAAATCACCTGTTTTGTGAAGGACTTGAAGGAAGTGAGCTCTTTTTTCTTTTGAGATTAGGATTTCCCTATGGTGTTTCTTAGTCTTTGCAGTCTTCAGTCCTCTTCACCTGCCTGAGGGAAGAAGCTGTTATATGCTTGATCATTTTGAAATAGCATCTTTGGAGAAAATTGTGCCTGACACCTTGGCTTCACCACAGCCAGATGTTCCTTTGTATTTTCATATGTCATATAAAGGAATTGCGGAGATGCCGGTTGTGCTTTCAGAACCTACCATGTAATGCCAGGGCTATGCACGTCCTTCTTGGACAGCAATACCTCTCTAGCACACTGCAGAAGCACTCTTGTTCCTAGCTGTAGTAGTGATTTAGTGAAACTAGACAGAGAAACTTCTTCCAAATTGAAAGAGAAATGAACAACTGAAAGTACAGTTGAAACCAGCAGCACAGTGAGACACAAAGAGACAGAATATCTGCTTTTGGAAAGAGTCATGGATTTGAAGATGCCTTTGTGTAGACATGTAAAAATGTTCCCCTGATATTGTCTTTATAGGTTATGAAAAAGCCAAGCCATAATTCCTCCTACTGTTCCATTTCCTCCTTTTTGCTTTGTTTTCATTCTTACATAGAATTATATATGAATGAGTGGTGTTCATTTATTTTCAAGAATGAACACCAGATATGTACAGCAGAACACAGATTTCACAGTAGAGAAGCCTAACTGTATCCTGGTTAAACTACTTGATCCCTGAGCAGTATTCACGTGTTGCTGTTAACTATTATAAACACACAGATATACCTCCCCCTCTGCTAGTGCTTGAAGACAATGGTAGTCATTAAATTAAACAAATAGGTTTTGCCCAGAAGCATGTATCATGTAAGAATTCTTGGCTGTGGACACGAATCAGGAAAGAAGGAAAGTCCGAGGTGACCTGTCAGCAATGTCAGTAGTGCCAAATACTAAGATACTTCTGATAGTTATCCAGAAAATAAACAAAGAGAACTTCAGTTGTTATTTTACCTTTCTTTGGTTTAGCATTTGCAAAGTTCTTATTTTCAAGAGATGTAGAGAGTTGAGATAAAGAAAGGATGAGGTGTTACAGAAGGATTTGGCAGTATTTGTTTTACCAACGATTGTGTGTGACTCACTGTTGTGTGGTGCTGGTAACTGTGATTCCAGTAATGAATACATTAGGAACTTGGGCTCATTTATTAGCAGGCAGTTTGCTTGTGTGTTAAATTCACTTACTTGTTCTTCAAAGCACAAATCAGCTCTGCGTCAGAAAAAAAGATACATAGGTGTAAGCAGGGAAGCAGCTCCTGTTGGAATAAATGAATATCTATATTATTTCTAAAAGATAAAACCACTGAACTCTTCTCTTTGTCAGTGCTTTTAATATAACTGATCAGTACTATTATTGCCATGATTTATAGCTATAGCTCTGAAAGTGCTGCCTTCCCATTGATTCCTGTGGCCTGCAGGGAACATGCCAGTGAAAAACACTGTAGCATACTTTATATTTGCCTCAGAAAAATGATGTGAGGAAACAATCCTCCCTCTATAAAAAGAGAGATAATACTGTGTATTGGCTCCTAATGTAAGAAAGAAGAGACTTAAGAGATTAAGGAGTAAGTCCTTTATTTGAGTCTTCTCTAGAGATCAAAAAGAAATTCAGAAGGAGATCTTGGAGCACTCTATTCTCTCGCCGTTTCTTTACTACCAGCTGCTTTGTTATGCCAGTCAATATAATTTATATGAATTATTTTCCTTTATAAATTAAGGAAAGTCAGGATAGTTATGGAAAAAAAACCCAAAACCAACAACTTTTTCAGGAATACATGTAAAAATCAGGATAAACACAATTTTAGAAAATGCGTGTACAAAAGGTAATAGCTAAACTTCAGTTCTAGAAACTATAGCCCTTGTCAAAAGCCCCTCTCCAGCTTTCTTGTTGGTCCCTTTAGGCACTGGAGCTGCTCTAAGGTCTCCCCTTAAGGAGCCTTCTTTTTTCCAGGCTGAACAAGCCCAGCTCTCTCAGCCTGTTTCCAGGGCAGAGCTGCTCCAGCCCTAATAGCATCTTCGTGGCCTCCTCCAGACTTAATCATGTCCCTCTTGTGTTGGGAGGAAACCACTTATTCATTGAGATGAATGTGAAAATGAAGCATGTGATTAACCAAAATAAAAGTAGCTGTGCGAAACACTTGTAATGGCAGAGACAAAAAAAATAACAAAGTGTAAAATCTTAAACTACTTTTTGTTAAAAGAACCCAAACTGATTGTTAGTTCCAGTTTTGTTTGAAATTAATAAATTTTGTCTCTGAGAGAAAGCATGTTTCCATGCCATGAGCAGCAGGCTTAAAACACATTGTATATTAAATCTAAAGAAGATTTTGCTCAGGGTTGTAAAGAAATACTTGTATATAATTCATAAACAGTAAAGTCTTACAGGTCAGTATGGTTGCTTAATACATATGATATGTATTAATGCAGGGTATTAGCTAGTGCAGAAGCAGTACTCAAGTTATTTTAAACATCAACAATGTTAAAATACTACCCAGAACATGTCTTAGCAGATATTGTGGCTTCAGTGGTATATAATGACCAGTTCTAATAATCAATTATCTTAAGAATCTGTAAGTAAACAGAGTTACAGTTTATTTAGACTTGACTTAATGTATCATACTTTCGTGCGTATGATACTTACCTGAAAATATTCCAGTGTGTATTTTCAGGAGCAAATATTCTGAGTTCAGTTTCATATGCTGGTACACCAACCTGGACTTCCACTACCCATCCATCATAGCTGGCAATTGCTGTATGACTGTATACAGCAATCTCGGTATGCCTGAGGAATGGATCTTAGGAACTGGCGGGGGATCAATCTGAAAGTTTGTGGTTTTAAAGGTTTAACAAATCACAGAATGAAAATAGTTGTTTGGATAGTATATATGTTGGGAGGTTTAAAAAGAGGTTGTATGTGTTGTGTATAATAGACCAAGTTTAACCTTTTTAGCATGGGATTGGTTTTCTTAGTATTTTTCTCTGCAGTTTCCCTCTTTTAAGTGTGTGGGAATCACTTGAGACAGATTATTTTTCTATTCTGAGCTGACAATGACTGAAAGCACAGAAACTTCAGGAAACCTGGGAAGGGTTTTAGTTTTCTGTATGTTCCACCTGAGGAAAAGATGAAGAACCTTTAGCAAGAGTTTTTACTTTGTTAGCAGTTCAGCTGATTGGGAAATAACTCAAACTTAACTGCTGTGAATGAATTGCATCCCATTTGTGGGAACATAAGGACCACCGTATTTTAATCTGTTACGTCTAATATTGTGCTTCTGAGATTTATACTGTACCTTGAAGCTTTAGAGGAAAGCTATATTTTCTTTTTCAAATTATGTATGTAGAGTGGAGAAAGCTTGAGGTTTAGTATATGATGCTGTAAAGGTTGCTAAGACTTTGAGTTGGATAGTTTGTAAGATTAATGGTACGCATGTTCCTAAACTTTTTATCTCTATTTTACTAATTCAAATACAGTGGAGTTTTAGGCCTGGTATGTAGTAATTTTTCACAGTCTGATAGATATTTTTTTTCTTTCAGGCCATTTCCTTGCAGGCAGACCATTACAAACAGCACTAAATTGCACTCCTTTGCAAACAGTGAATGTGCCAGGAGAACCAGGAAAAGGTGTGACTGCAGGAGATAAGAAGGAGATTAGAAGTAGCCACATGGGGTAGTGGTGATAGCTAGTACATTCTGAGTTCTGTTACTATAAAATCTGTTTATATACAGATACTTAAGTAATGAACAATTTTGCATTTGAGGTGATGCAGAAACACTCTTAGGTGCATCCTGTGGCCAAGGCTCCAAAATCATCCAGTCTGGGGGACTGGAAAGCACAGTATAGATTAGAATGTATGTTCAGACAGTCTGTTGAAAAGTTATGCCAGCACAGAACATGTCATCAGTGAGGCAGAGTGACAATTTTGTCACTGGGTGATGCTTGAGAGTTGGATGGTCCCATAAGCACCTTCCTTCAAACAGGTTCAGTGCTCCTCGGAACCTCAGAGGTCCTCATCCTGTGGGATAAAGGGTGTCACCAGTAGGCATGCTCAGAGCACTCCTACCAGGCTTGCAAAGCTAGTTGCTTTGTCTGAGTTAGAGGATTAACAGAGCAAGATAGGAAACTCAAGCAAGATGTAGGAAACCATGGTTTTATTCCTTTCTGTCATGACTGAAGGAATTGAGCACATCTTGCCTGCCAGGTGGAAGAGTGAAACCTTTCAGCGTGGGCTATGTTCATGGTGAGCATGCTTCCCCTCTCTGGCCAAGCAGAGCTCAGGTTCTTTTCTGCTGCATGTCTTCAGCAACTGCTGTGGAAAGTACCTAGTTAAACCTCTAGTCTTGACACTTAAGGCACGCTTTAGGGAGGTAGGTTATGTTGATTTGAAAGGTCATTGTTCTACCCACCAGAGAAACGCAACATGTGAAAGAAGAAGGCACAGCCTGAATTGTTTTAAAACAAAAAAGCATTCTCCTTCCACTCTGGTGCTTAAGAGAAAAGTTAAAGTTATGTCTTTTCAAAGTAAGTCTCAGAGCTATAAATTACTCAAAGGAAAAAAAGCACTAGCTTTCAGCCCTGAGTAAGTTGCCTGAGGTTCATCAGAGAGCTGTTTATAATATGTGTCTGTCATCAGAATTGTTTTTGGCAATAAAATTGTTTGCTCAGTGTGCAGATTGCCATTTTAAAGACATGTAACTCCCCTTGTTCCCACACGACTGACACAGGGTATGAATTTTGGTGGGGAGAATCAGTCATTTCATTGCTTAACAATGAGATATATATTAACAAGATGTTTGAAAAATGTTGTTTTTCCCAATGAGAACAATAATTATTGGACTAATTTCCTCAGGGAAGTGGTGGATTCCCCAACATTGGACACTTAAGATTTGTCTGGACAGGGTGCTGGGACATCTAGTCTAGGTCATGCTGTAGGCTGGATGTGGTTCTGGGCAACCCAATCTCGTTGAAGATGTTCCTGTTCATTGCAGGGGCTTGAACCAGATGACCTTTGAAGGTCCCTTTCAACCAAAACTATGATTCTATGCTTTGCCAAGAAAGGTTGGACCAGATGATTCTTGAGGTGTCTTCCACCTTCTTTGCTTCTAAGTTTCTCCTTACATGTGTCCCTGAACACCTTATTTCTTGGCATCCTTTTAAATGGATGATTCTGGATATATGGACTTCAGGTAGATCTTGGTGCTCCACTTACTGCCTTTTATCTCTGTGTGCTGGACCCATAATGGGGATGATCTGCCTATGGCATGGGGGGTTGGAACCAGATGATCTTAAGGTCCTTTCCAACCCTAACCTCCTATGATTCTATGATCTGTGATCAGGTTCCCTAAGTATGCTAACAGCATGCATCAGTGCTAGGTGCTAGGTTCTCTGACTGAATCCTCATCTGTGAAATAGCTGTGTGTATGAGCTGGCACTTGAGCAACATGGTCAGGTACTTTGAAGTAATTAGTCATATGAATGTGAAGTCTACATCTGCATTTGAAAACATATAGTCCTGCAATGTCTTTTCATATCACATATGCTATGAGTGTTGTCTTACGTATTTATTTTGAAGAATGTTTTTCTAAGACACAAAAAGGCCAGAAAGACAGGTCATATATTCTACAGGCTTTTTCTTTCTGTACCTAATACTTATTTCTCCTTAACAGGTGATTTATATATTGGAGGAGTAGCCAAAGAAATGTATAAGTCCTTGCCAAAACTGGTACACGCAAAAGAGGGATTCCAAGGCTGCCTTGCATCAGTTGATTTGAATGGACGGCTCCCTGATCTCATCTCAGATGCTCTCTTCTGCAATGGGCAAATAGAAAGAGGATGTGAAGGTATTCAATAGGCTGATATTTTTTTATACCATAGTGAAAATATTGTGCAGAGTTTTGTTGATATGAACACTCCATACATGGAGGTACTCTATTTTGCTTCTAGTTGATTTTGTTTGACTCTTTCTTCTGTAAAGGCTGTGTATTTATAGTATTATGGAGAGTATTGTGTGTGCCTGCCCTACAGCACAGAGACTGATCTGAGAACATGAGTTAACTTCTTAGATGTTTGATGGAGGTTCCAGCCTTCTCCAGTGGCAAGATATTTTGCATGTATTCTGTTTGCTTTTGATGTATTTTAATTAATGATAGAAACAATAATGATTAGCTTCAGTGAAGTCCTTTATATCTTCATAACACTCAGGCATGAGCTAATGCTGAAACATTAGCTAATTAATTCCATTCTTAAGGCAGACATTTTGAGTTGATTAATTCAAGGCTAATTTATAAAACTGTTTAAGATGAATCTTCCATCTTCTCTATTTTGCACACCCCTGAGATTTGTATTGTTATGAGCCTTTCTATCTGAAATCAGTAACAGCCAAATATGGTTTATCTCACTTTTTTTTTATGTCTTTATTGACTTATCTGGAATATTGTGGAATTTAATGGAGGACAGAATTAGAAGAGGTGCATTTGTAATTCAGGGGTGTCAATCTCTAGCTATTTTTCCAGCTGTCATTTAATCCCACGTTATTTTTACTATGATTTATGGAATAACTTAAAAGGAGTTCTCTGTCCCTGCATATGTATTTTATTCACGTAATTATGAATTTTGTGGCTATGTTCAATTTTACGTGTTCTCCCCTCTCTAGCGCAATTCTTGACAGAAAAATGTGTAAATGACACTGTAGAATTTCAAGTTGGAATCTTGATGATTTTGATACCAAGTTTGCAAATAGACATTGTAAAAAATCCAAGCAGAGCTGGGGGTTCCCTCAAGCTTCACGAGATAAAGCTTTCTGGTGGATAAATGTTCTCTCTTCTTTTCTTGTCCCTACACTATATTTGTACAGGTGGAATGTTTTTCTTCCTTACCTGCTACCTTTAGTTAACAGTATAAATTCTATTAAGAGCACATAGAAACATGTAAAATTCACAACTTAACTTACCTTTCTGTAGCTTGAGTTCTATCAGGAATGGAAAAATATGTATAAATTAGTTTGTCACTGAATTTAGAAAATTAGATTTTGCTTTCTGAGTGACATTAGCAAGTCCCATACCTGCACCATGCCTTCAGAGAGTCGAAGTACACCTTAATTCCATTACACGTTTCACAGCTTCTTTTGAAATGATGTAATCTTCTAAGTGAATTTTATGTACTTCAAAGAAGTCCTGCCACAGGCTTAGAGCAGGAGCTCACCTTTTAAACCAGTGGCACAACTCAGCTACCAGTGGATTTAACAAAGCCACCAACAACTTAATAAAGGCAGTACAAATATTGTCATTTTTGGTGGAGAGTCAGCTTTTTCAGGCGCCACTGTCATCTGACACAAGCAAAATGGTAAAACTAGATGTGCAACCTGGCTCCCACAGAACCTCATGAAAAGTCTTTTTCCTGCAGAAGGAACTCTTTAACAACATGGGATATTCCCTCGCAACCTTTCTGCTCAACTCTTGCAAGTTGTCTCTTCCATCTCTCTTGTTTACTTCAAGTCTCCCTGTCTGACCCATCTGTCAGTCTCTTGTCTGCACACCATGGATCAGATGTACAAAAAAAATGTTCCGACACCTAAAGTACAATTTAAGTCACTTGCAAATGTAGCTGCCTCCCAGAAGGCTTTTGTATGCCCATAGCTTTGCTGCTGTCTATAGAGAGGACTGTCTCCATCCTTGCAGAGCTGAGCAGTTTTGCATCTATCTCGCATTGCAATGGAATGTGTAAGTTCTGTAAGTCCCCTGAGATGTTGAGTCCAAAGAGCTCAGGACACAGCAGCAGAAGTCATTTCAAACCCGTAAGTATTGGTCTTTGCTACTGTCAGTCAAAGACAGCAGGATGGACTGGTGGGTGTATGTCCTTTGTTAAGACAAAGAACATACTACCTGCTGTAGTATCTTTTGTGAGGAGAGAGGCACTTGGGTTTAATGTTCTTCAGACTCTCATGGGATTGGATTCCCCACCTTTCTGATATAAAAAGAAAACAAGCCCAAACCAAAAAAACATGGGGAGAAAGCTCTAGTTCTCTCTTCTGTCAAACTGTGAACCCATAATGTACAGCTAATTAATTATATCTTTTAGGATTTTGTTTTTAAAATATCAACATTTCTCAGTAACTTTACTGTGCATATTAAAAATTCTCTTTTTGAAATGTATTTTTTTGCAAACCCACCCATGGGATTGGTGTGGCAAGTTGCCTTGCATTTTGGTTTCAGCCACAGGCTGATAGATATCTCTGTTCTCTATCGTTGAGCACTGAATATCATTTACACTTGGCTGAATCCACCTTGTTGACAAATTTTCAATGGTTAGAACAGATAGAAATGAACAGCTAGAAACATAAATATGCTAAGTAGCTCTTCAAATTGTTAACAGCACACCCCAGAGCCAGGTTGTAAGTGTCAGCCCTGTTCTTCTTTAGTCAAATCTATTGTACTTGCTTTCTGTACTTTAAATAAAGCAGAATTCTACAAAATATGGAATGCTAAAAACATAGTTTTAATAGATTTAGGAGGAAAATGCCCAGTGTGCACATATGTGTATACATAATATAATTTTTGTATTAAATGAGCTATATGAAAAGCTTCCAAGTATTAATATACGTGAAGATGATTGGTGGTGAGATACGGAATTGGATTTTCCAATACATAGTAAAACATTACATGCGCTACTTAATAATGCTTTTTGTGTAACATGGGACACGTAAGCCCTCATGTAAGACAAATGTAAATGAGACACCAAATCCAGTCAATTAAAAAGTCTGCAGTGAAGATTGGAAAAATTGTAATATTTAAATTAAATACAAATCAAAAGGTGAGTGCTCGAGAAGAGTCTATTACAGTATTTTTACTAAATAGTTTAGTTCTGTAGTATATATAGGAAATATGAATCACAGTAGATATTACAGTGTTTCCCAACATTAAACACCCTTCCTCTGTTCTTTAAAGTAAAATGCCTACTTTTATTAAAAGAAATTCTTACACATAAGCTAGTCTTGATGGCAATTTTGTAATAATGACTAGTATGCATAAGCCAAAAGTGCTAAGAATCAGTTTCATAAAGAGCAAAATACCCTGCTTTTTATCAAGATCATATCTGTACTTTTACCAAATTTGTGTGTTTTAACAGGCACTTAATGTGCCTGCAGGGTCCTGCAGTTTATGTACTTTTAAGTCCTTGTGACTTTTGCTCTACTTTGGTAAAGATGAGGAAATTCAACATTGCATAACTAAAGTGTAAATAAATCCATGCATATATAACATTTAAACACCTACAGATATTTTCACTTCATCTTTGTAAAGTTTCCGAGTAGCAGAATCTGGTGAGAAAAAAATGTGTCTTGTCTTGTCAGCTACGGGATTCTGTCATTATAATCCCTAGCTCCAGCAAGGGTGATGTAATGCCCAAATGTTTCAACTTCTGGGCTCAAAACTCCAACGAAGAAAGAAATCACTAATGCCCAAATGTTTGAACTGCTGAGCTCAAAACTCAAAAGAAAAGAAAATCACTGTTCTGTGTCTGCCTACTGCAGTAAATCAGTTATAGGTGGTGCTGGTGGTGGTATTATTTATTATTATTAACTATTATTATAAATAGAATAGTGAACAGTTTTGCCAAAACAGGGATGCAACATACACTGCTCTTGTACTTCATTGCACTGGTGACTGTCACTTAAAGCCAAGAGGCCGTTGAACTGACTTTAAATCATATTGCTATGGATTTTTCTCAAATACTGGCAAATCAAAAGAAAATCCCACACTGAGATCTTTGAAGGAGCTGTAATGTGACAGAAGGGTTAAGTGGATTTCTCTCTGCAGGATGGTTTAGGATATTGATATAATCTCTGGAGCAGTTTTGCCCTGTCATCAATGACTAGCAGTGGGAGTTGCAAATGGATATTGATGTCTCTTCTCCAAAACAATTTAGAACAATTTTATAATCCCAGAACCAAATTTTATCTTGTAGTGTCAAATGCAACATGAAACGTGCGTGTGAGTAATCTGTAGTTCACTGTCTGTACTTGAGTCTTCCTTCACCAGTCAAGAGAAAGGGCTAGAATAAAGAAAGGCCACAGAGGATGACAGTGCTAATTACTCTTGAAGTCAGTGTATCTGAACATGACAAATGGCTAGTCAGGATTCAGCCATGCATTTACTCTGTTAATGCATTCATATCTATCCAAGGAAGAAAAAAAAGCCCCAACTTTTAATTTTCCTTCATTACATGTCATCAGCTCAATTAACCATTATATTTGTAGTAAAATACTGGCAAATTACTGCTTTCTTATTTTGGCTTGCCTGAAGATTTATGGCTATTAGCATTAATTTGTTTGCATTATATGGCATTTCTTTCTCTCTTTAACAGCAGCATGCACTTTACTCTGACTGGTTTTTTTTCTGTGTTTGCTGCCATTTCAATATTGCTTACTAACATTTAATATATTTTGCTTTTTTATTTTGCTGACAAAGTTGCATTGATGAAAGCTGATTTGCAAGGTAGATAGCCCTGTGTGTATTAAACAAGACTGAAACCCCCAATGCACAGTTGGATTCCTGCAATAAATGCTCTGTACATTTCAGAACTAAAGTGTGTTATTTGGTTTCAGATTTTGTCTTTCACACCTCTAAAACATTGGGCTACATGAACCTTCTTTTTCCAGCATCGCTTGCATAAAGGCTTTCAGTCTTGAATATGTTTGTATAGTGATTGCCTTAGTGCTTTGATCATTCCTTTTCAAATTTCTTTACATTTCAGTAGTCGAGTTCTGATTCTCTAGAACTAGAGTAGCTTTGGTTTTTCATGCATATGTCACATTTTGGCATGCCAGTTCATTAGTAGTCTGATTTTTTTGCATTTCCCTTTAAAAAAGGAACCTGCATGGGATCCCTGAAGCATGTCAATCAGTACTTGCCAACATTCCTACCAAAAAAAAATCCCAAACTCTTCTGAATTTTAGACCTAAATCATTTAAAATAATTTGTGGGATTAAAACCATTGTATAGTGTAGCTTTATTTTATTTTTACTTTGAGTTTTATTTTCCAATCCTTCCTTTCATCTCCCAGAGCTTTGCATTCTGTGGCATCTGGCTTTGCTGTTTGAAATGTATTTACAGGAAAATAATGATGAAGTGTTTAGAAGATGTTTAGCCAGTTAATGGTCTGACACGTGATTAACAAGTTACCTGAGTAAACTTGACATTCCCACTGCACCTGGAATAACTCTGCTTCAGTTTGTGCATTCCTATGTGTTTGACATTATCAGTCTTAAAGCTAAATCCAAACCACCCTTTTACTATTACATGCTGCTACAAAATCAGCAAGTTTGTGTGTTTTACTTGGTAACTCTTTGCTCATTTGTTTTGAGATGTTGGCAACTAGTTAATGTGATCGAGTGGGAAAAACCCTTTGTTTGGGAGGCAAAGTGCAAGTCCTTTTTTTGTATGTTCTCATCAGGCCCCAGCACAACATGCCAAGAGGACTCGTGTGCAAACCAGGGAGTGTGCTTGCAGCAGTGGGATGGATTCAGTTGTGACTGTAGTATGACCTCCTTCAGTGGACCATTGTGCAATGACCGTAAGTACACTCTCAACATGCTGATCTGAACACTCGAGAGCTTGAAGGCAGTATTTGAAGCAAGTGTCTGAAGCTTTAAGATTGTTTTGCTATTAGATATTTAAACGAACTAGCAAACTCTGTGCAAATCTGTAAGGAAGAGCATAGCTAAAATATGCAGTATGAATTCTGGACAATGTGCAGTATCAAGCACTGTCAGAATTTGGTTCTATTACACTTGATTGCATGTCTAATATACTGATGGTTACCTGTCTGAAATAATCCTCTTCCTGCATAAATGTTACAAATAGTTTTTTTTTTCCTGCTTGAAAAATCCTTTTACATTTTATTATCTTAAGCTATATTGTAATTTTGTAGCATTATATCATGAGGGCTATAATTACTGTGAAACAGTTGACAAGGCTCATTATCTCCCTTTGTAGATTTCTTTAGGTGACACACTAAGCATGCCAATAATAAAAGCATGCTGAGTGTTTTAGCTCTTTTAAATTTCATCTGAATAAAACTACATAACATACACCAACCATCTGGTCTTTCAGGAAAAGCTTAAATGTGTCAAAAATAAGGGGCCTGATTCACCAATGTCATGATCTAGTTTTATTCCAATCCAGCCTTATTGATCTAAATAGAATTATGCAGAAGTGAAAGGGGAATACTAATGCAAGAGCCATCATGATCCACAGTAACTGATTAAAGCAAGCTACTGATTTTTCTTTTTAATTCCTTACATTTGGAATATCTAAATGCTGCATGCATGTATATCCATAGGAAGATAAAACACTTTAAGGCTAAGTGTCATGGTTTAGCCCCTGCCAGCAACCAGGTACCATGTGGTACTGGTGGGATGGGGAGCAGAATCAGAGAAAGGTAAAACCTACAGGTTGAGATAAGAACAGGTTAATAATTGAAATGAAGTAAATATTATAATAATGAAAAAAAAAAAGGAAAAAGAGAAGAATAAACCCCAAGAAACACAGTGATACACAGTACAGATGCTCAGCACCCACTGACCGATGTCTAGTCAGTCCCCGAGCAGTGATCACTATGCTTCCTGTTTCTATACTGAGCATGATTTTCTATGGTCTGGTATATCCATTTGGCTAGTTTGGGTCAGGGGTCCTGTCTCTGCTCCCTGACAGCTTCTCTGGCCCTCCTAAATGGCAGAGCATGGGAGACCGAAAAGTTCTTGATCAGGGTAAGTGCTAGTGAGCAACAACTAAAACACTGGTGTATTATCAGCATTGTTCTCAGACTAGAGCCACAGCACTGCACCAGCTACTAGGAACAAAATTATCCCAGCCCAAACCAGGACACTAAGCATTCTTATTTCTGTTTGTGTACATTTATCTGAATGAGTGACTAATGGTACAGAGTGTTAGTATAACACTCTACCATCTAGTAGATGTAGTCTAGTCAAGCATCTTTCACTTTTAGGTCTTGTTCTGGTTCTCCACTTGACAGCAAGGTGTGCCTTCTTGGACCCTAAAATAACAGAATAATTACAATCTGAAAAGCTTTTGGCTCAATTATAACTAGCATAAGGCTGGCAAATGAATTATATGCAAAAGCTACATTCTTGAGGAGGTTATATTTTCCTACTCTTTACTATGTTTGGAAACTGTGGAAAGGACTTAGTAGTCTGTTTCCCTGCATTTGCTGTCATGGTAGAAGTGAAAAACTTCTGATAATTTGAGCAAAGGTTTGGGTGTACTTTATGCATGTTTGCCCTTCCCAGCAATGTGAGTGATTAGTCATACTGCTAAACAGATATTTTTAAGGATTTCAGTCCCCTATCTGCTACAGGAGAAAAAGATTTGTTTCTATTTTACTTTTAAGTTGTTTTTTCTGTTCTTCTGTGATCTGTGAGTTCTTCCAAAAGTAACTAAAAACTATGAATAAGAAATTATCTATTCCACATCTAGCAAGGAAAAACTGTGTATAAATTTGTCGTGGTAGGAACTGATGTCTGGACCTGGAACATTCTGTGAATTACTTTTTCAAGTGACAGCTATTGCATAAATATGGCAAACTGATTAACTTATATAGGCAAGATATTTACTAACTTGTGAAAGCTCTTTTGTATGGTAACATTATGGACTACATCGCACAAAATCAGATAATTCTCAATATACTATTTCTGATGATAGTAAAGGTAGTCCGTGGCTGCCCAAAATACTTACTTTTTCCCCAGATAAATCTTTCTTTTCTTAATGTTATTCTATAACAAATGTGAAATATAAATTTATCCCAGATATGGGTGTTCTGTAATAGAATGCAGAGTCTGGTAAATATACTATGTTTGGTTTCTGCTTTATCTTGACTCCTCAGATTAGTTCAGATACAAAAATCTGCAAAGCAGATCTAACAAGAGAGGGTTTTCATAATGATACGTGTGAGGGAAAGGAGGAGAAATGGTGTTGTACTTTCAATGTCATCTTGGATGCTCCTGGACTGCTCTCTTTTGTGTTTGGGAAGAGCATAACAGGAAAAGGAATGATGAAATGTTACTGCAGTTTTTAGTCACTTCATAGACTGCACACCACAGGCTAAACTCCGTGGTGAGGTGAGGCTAGGACTGCCCCATAGAATCATAGAATAGTTAGGGT
>NW_009933146.1:6386-6734 GCF_000696875.1 Nestor notabilis | reverse complement strand
GTCCCTTTGGGTCCCTTTAGATCCCTTTGGGGGTGTCTATGGGTGAGGCGATGCCAGGGGGGTCTTTGGGGTGTTGTGTCCCCCCCCCTTGCCTGGTCCCTGTGTGCTTTGTGGGGCCCAACCCAACCTCCCCTTCCCCCCCACCCCCCCGTCATTCCATTGTTCTGGAAAACAAAAGGCTCCGGCTCAATTATCCCGAGCAGGGGAGCGGAGGGACCTGAGGGACGGGACAGGGAATGGGAATGGGGGTGGGAATGGGGGAGGGATGGAGGCATGGAGATAAGGATGGGGGGATGGATGGAGATGAGGATGATGAACATAAGGATGGATGGATGGAGATAAGGCTGG
>NW_009933146.1:3367-6334 GCF_000696875.1 Nestor notabilis | reverse complement strand
AGATAAGGAATGATGGATGGAGATGAGGATGATGGAGATAGGGAAGGATGGACGGAGATGAGGATGATGGAGATAAGGAAGGATGGATGGAGATGAGGATGGATGAAGATGAAGATGGATGGATGGATAGATGAATGGATGGATGGAGATAAGGAAGGATAGATGGAGATGAGAATGATGACCATAAGGATGGATGGATGGAGATAAGGAAGGATAGATGGAGATGAGGATGATGGATGGAGATAAGGAAGAATGGATGGAGATAAGGATGGATGGATAGAGATGAGGGTGATGGGGGTAAGGGAAGAATGATGGAGATAAGGAAAGATGGACGGAGATGAGGATGATGGAGATAAGGAAAGATGGACGGAGATGAGGATGATGGAGATAAGGAAGGATGGATGGATAGAGATGAGGATGATGGAGATAGGGAAGGATGGACGGAGATGAGGATGATGGAAATAAGGAAGGATGGATGGAGATGAGGATGATGGAGATAAGGAAGGATGGATGGAGATGAGGAAGGATGATGGATGGATGGGTGGATGGATGGACAATGGATATATGGATGGATGGACAATGGATGAAGATGATGGATGGGGCTAAGGCTGGATGATGGATCATGATGGCTGATGATGATGGACCAAGAGGAGCAACCCACCCCCTCCTCCACCACCCTCCTGGCGCCAGCCTGGCCCCAGCTGCTCCGGCCCCAGATCTTATCTCTGCCTGGGGGGCAGACCCCGCCCCCAGCCCAGCGACCAATAGGGTGGCACTGGGAGGGCGAAGCCAGTGCCCCATTGGTTGAAGCCACCCCATTGGGTCCCTACAAAAAAGCAGAGCTCCTGGAAGGACCCACAGCTCTGTGGCCCTGGAGTGGTGAGTCCTGGACCTATGGGGTGCTATGGGGGGCTATGGGGTGTCAATAGGGGTCTATGGGGTCAATGGGTGTCCATGGGGTTCTATGGAGCAGGGTGGGTTGGTCCTGGCCCCCTGGGTCCCATTTCCATACTGGGGATGTCTATGGGGTGTCTATAGGGCATGGTGAGTCCTGGACCCCTGGGTCCCATTTCCATTCTGGGGCATCTGTGGGGGGGTCTATGGGCTCTCTATGGAGGTCTATGGGGTGTCTACAGGGGCCTATAGGGTGTCTATGGGGGGTTATGAAGGTCTATGGGGCAGGGTGAGTCCTGGAGCTTTGGGTCTCATTTCTATACTGGGGGGTCTATGAAGTTTATGGGGCTCCAAGGGGGTCTTTTGGGTATATGGAGTGTCTATGGGGTGTCCATGGGGGCCTATGGAGTACTATGGGTATTCTATGGGGTCTATAGGGCATGGTGAGTCCTGGACCCCTGGGTCCCATTTCCATACTGGGAGGGGTCTATGGGGTGTCCATGAGGGTTTAGGGGGTGTCTCTGGGCTGTCTATGGGGGTTTATGGAGTGTCTATGGCATGTCCAGGGGGATTCTATGGGGTCTATAGGACAGGGTGGGTCCTGGGCCCCTGGGTCCCATCTCCATACTGGGTGTCTATGGGGTCTATGGGGTGTCCATGGGGGTCTATGGGGATTCTATGGGGTCTATGGAGCAGGGTGGGTCCCATTTCCATACCGGGGTGTCTACGTGAGGTCTATTGGTGTCTATGGGGTCTCACCATCCTCTCTCCAACCTGTGGGGCAGATGGGGCCTCCTCGGACCTTCCTCCTCTGGGCTTGGCTCCTGCTCCACTGTGGTGAGTCCCATTTGGCCAAAATTCCTCGTTTTCTCCCCAAATTCCCTCCCTCCACCCTCAAATCTGGTCTTTTCCACCCCAAATCTGCCTTTTCTGCCCCAAATCTGCCTTTTCCACCTCCCCTTATCCTTCTCCAGCCCCCAAATTGGTCATTTCCCACCCCAAATCCCCTTTGGAACAAGCAACCACAAGGGCTCAACCCCTATACAAGCCCTTGGAGAATCCCCGTTCCTTACTTCCTCCCATGGACAAAAGGCGGGGAAGAGCTTCATTGGGTGGAAGGAGGGCAAATCCAGTTGGGAATTCCACCTCCTTGGCCATTGGAAGAAGGTGCCCCAGGCTGTGCTGGCTTCTCTGGTGTCTCATAAGGGGTCGGGCTGTTGCTCATGGAGCTCCTGATGTCATTCCAGGGGCAGATCCATCAATCCCAAGTGGATCCAAGCTCTGCCTTGGGGTGCGATGTGGACCTGGGAGAACCTGCAAAGAGATGGAGCATGGGCCCAAGTGTGTCCCGTTGGCCTCATGCAACGACTTCCATTGTGAAGAAGGAACCCACTGCAAGATGGTCAATGGGTGGCCCAAGTGTGTCCCATTGCCCTCATGCAAAGACGTCCAATGTGGAGCAGGAACCCAATGCAAGATGCTTGAAGGGTCTCCAAAATGTGTCCCATTGCCTTCATGTCTCAACTTCCATTGCAAGACAGGAACCCAATGTAAGATGGTCAATGGGTGGCCCAAGTGTGTCCCATTGCCCTCATGCAAAGACATCCAATGTGGAGCAGGAACCCAATGCAAGATGCTTGAAGGGTCTCCAAAATGTGTCCCATTGCCTTCATGTCTCAACTTCCATTGCAAGACAGGAACCCAATGTAAGATGGTCAATGGGTGGCCCAAGTGTGTCCCATTGCCCTCATGCAAAGACATCCAATGTGGAGCAGGAACTCAGTGCAAGATGGTTGATGGGTCTCCAAAATGTGTCCCGTTGCCTTCATGCCTCAACTTCCATTGCAAGACAGGAACCCAATGTAAGATGGTCAATGGGTGGCCCAAGTGTGTCCCATTGCCCTCATGCAAAGACATCCAATGTGGAGCAGGAACCCAATGCAAGATGGTTGATGGGTCTCCAAAGTGTGTCCCGTTGCCTTCATGCCTCACCTTCCATTGCCGAGAAGGAACCCACTGCAAGATGGTCAATGGGTGGCCCAAGTGTGTCCCATTGCCCTCATGCAAAGACAT
>NW_009933146.1:1170-3319 GCF_000696875.1 Nestor notabilis | reverse complement strand
GTGTGTCCCGTTGCCTTCATGCAACAACTTCCATTGTGAAGAAGGAACCCACTGCAAGATGGTCAATGGGTGGCCCAAGTGTCTTCCAGTCCCTTCATGCCAGAACACCCGTTGTGGAGCAGGAACCCAATGCAAGATGGTTGATGGGTCTCCAAAGTGTGTCCCGATGCGTTCATGCAACAACTTCCATTGTGAAGAAGGAACCCAATGTAAGATGGTCAATGGGTGGCCCAAGTGTGTCCCATTGCCCTCCTGTCACAACTTCCCATGCAAGGGAAGGAGCCGTTGCCACATGGTGGCCGGGAGACCCAAGTGTCTCCCCACCCCTTCGTGTCGCCTCTTCCATTGTGAGGAAGGCACGAGGTGCAAGATGGTTGGGGGTTGGCCCAAATGTGTCCACCTTGCCCCATCCTGCCACCTCATTCGCTGTCCCAAGGGCACCCAATGCAAGGTGGTGGATGGGTGGCCCAAGTGCGTGAGGAAGCAGCTCTTCCAAAGGGAAGCTCCATCACCTGCAGGTCTCCAGAGGTCACCAGCCTGCCACCAGCATCCTTGTCCTCAAGGGACCACGTGTAAGGTGCTTGATGGTTGGCCACAGTGTGTCCAAGCCAAGATGCCGTCAAGGAGACCTTCTTGTGGTGACATCCAATGTCCTAAAGGGACCATGTGCAAGATGACCGATGGGTGGCCTCACTGTGTCCAAACCCAACCCACCTGCCAGAACATCCAATGCCAGCAAGGAACCATGTGCCACATGGTCAGTGGTTGGCCACAGTGTGTCCCAAGCAAGATGTCCCCAACCCAACCATGCCAAGAGGTCCAGTGTCCCAAAGGAACCTCCTGCAAGCTGATGGATGACCAACCACGTTGCATCCATAACCCACCTTCCTGTGAGGACATCCAATGCCAGCAAGGAACTGTCTGTCACATGGTTGACGGGTGGCCTTGGTGTGGCCCAATGAAGATCTCCCACCCATCAGTGGTCCACAAACCACCATCGTGTCAAGAGGTCCATTGCCAGAAGGGGACCATGTGTAAGATGTTGGATGGGTGGCCCAAGTGTGTTGGTCCTCTCCCTTCATGCAGGGACATCCAGTGTCCCAAGGACACCATGTGCCAGATGGTTGGGTCTTGGCCTAAGTGTGTCCATAACCCACCTTCCTGCAGCAGCTTCTGGTGTCCCAAGGGGACCTCCTGCTCCATGGAGCGTGGTTGGCCTCGTTGTGTGCAGAAAGGGTTGGTCCATCACCAAGAAGCTTCTCCAGTTTGGGTTGGGACAAGGAAGTCTTCCAATGCACGGCCCATCCCAAAGCAACCACCAAAGATGAGGACAACATGTGCTGAGATGAGGTGTCACCATGGGACCACGTGTAAGATGCTGGATGGTCAACCTCAGTGTGTCCATCCCCAACCAACCTGCAGTGACATCCAGTGTCAAAAGGGGACCACGTGCCAGATGGTTGATGGTTGGCCAAGGTGCATCCAAACCAAGACCTCCATAAGGAGACCTTCATGTGGTGACCTCCAATGTCCTCAGGGAACAACGTGTAACATGGTCAATGGGTGGCCTCAATGTGTCCATCACCGACCTTCATGCAGTGAAGTCCAGTGTGGGAAAGGAACCTCTTGCCAGATGGTTGATGGTTGGCCAAGGTGCATCCACACCAAGACCTCCATTAGGAGACTTTCATGCAGCGACCTTCAATGTCCCAAAGGGACCACCTGTACCATGGTCAATGGGTGGCCTCAGTGTGTCCATCCCCAACCAACCTGCAGTGACATCCAATGTCCCCAAGGGACCATCTGCAACATGGTCAATGGCCAAACCCAGTGTGTCCAACCCAAGACCTCCATAAGGAGACCTTCCTGCAGTGACCTCCACTGTCCCCAAGGGACCATGTGTAAGATGGTACAGGGGTGGCCGCAATGTGTCCATCCCCAACCTTCCTGTCATGATGTCCAGTGTCAGAAGGGAACCTCCTGCCAGATGGTTGATGGTTGGCCAAGATGCATCCAAGCAAAGACCTCCATAAGGAGACCTTCCTGCAGTGACCTCCACTGTCCTAAGGGAACAACATGTAGCATGGTTAATGGGTGGCCCCAGTGTGTCCATCCCCAACCAACCTGCAGTGACATCCAGTGTCAGCAG
>NW_009933146.1:0-813 GCF_000696875.1 Nestor notabilis | reverse complement strand
CCACCCCAAGCCCTCCATAAGGAGACCTTCATGCAGCGACCTCCAATGTCCTAAAGGGACCACCTGCACCATGGCCAATGGGTGGCCTCAATGTGTCCATTCCCAACCCTCCTGCAGCGACATCCAATGTCTCAAGGGTGCCACCTGCAACATGGTCAATGGGTGGCCAAGGTGTGTCCACACCAAGACCTCCATAAGGAGACCTTCCTGCATCTATCTCCAGTGCCCTAAAGGAACAACGTGTAACATGGCCAATGGGTGGCCTCAATGTGTCCATTCCCAACCCTCCTGCAGCGACATCCAATGTCTCAAGGGTGCCACCTGCAACATGGTCAATGGGTGGCCAAGGTGTGTCCACACCAAGACCTCCATAAGGAGACCTTCCTGCATCTATCTCCAGTGCCCTAAAGGAACAACGTGTAACATGGTCAATGGGTGGCCTCAGTGTGTCCATCCCCAACCAACCTGCAGTGACATCCAGTGTCAGAAGGGGACCATGTGCCAGATGGTTGATGGTTGGCCAAGGTGCGTCCAAACCAAGACCTCCATTAGGAGACCTTCATGTGGTGACCTCCAATGTCCTAAAGGAACAACGTGTAACATGGTCAATGGGTGGCCTCAGTGTGTCCATCCCCAACCAACCTGCAGTGACATCCAGTGTCAGAAGGGGACCATGTGCCAGATGGTTGATGGTTGGCCAAGGTGCGTCCAAACCAAGACCTCCATTAGGAGACCTTCATGTGGTGACCTCCAATGTCCTAAAGGAACAACGTGTAACATGATCAATGGGTGGCCTCAATGTGTCCATCACCG
>NW_009933145.1:34548-42396 GCF_000696875.1 Nestor notabilis | reverse complement strand
GACAGGGAGGGTGGGAATCTACTTGAGAATGAATAAAGTGTTTGTGGTTGTAACATCTGGCTGCTGACTTGGTCAAGTGAATACACAACTTTGTTCAAAATTTCATTTCATGTATTAAAAATGTTCTACACCTTTTACTGTAAGTTCTTGGTTTAATCTGCTCCTTAGTGGCTCCAGTAGACATGTACACTCAGGGTGGTGGTACTTGGAAGGGATGGTGTTGGTGAAACTGAATGCTTGTTAAATTAAAGGAAAAAACAGGAAATCCTGAACAACGATGGAAAAAAAAAACCCAACACAACCAAGACCTCTATTGCCTTTCCAGGAAAAGATCTCCTGGGAGGAGTTTCTAGTCTGTGCATGTCTGAACGTGAGCAAGGAGATGAAATCAAGGCTTGAATTTCATGTCAGGCTTCACTAAAATCATTTGTTGGTAGAACTTTTTCCCCAAGTCATCAAGAATTCCAGCAGTCAGAAGCAGGTGTGAAATATTTCAAGTTCTAAACATCAGATCATATGTGTTAGTGAAGAGCACCTCAAAGGATAGCAGTTTCTGCCCGGGGAGGGGGGAGGGTTGGAACTAGATCATCTTTAAGGTCCCTTCCAATGCATTCTGTGATTCTTCACTGCTTTATTTTCAGTCACATACTGCATAGTTGAGAGAAATAGACATAAATGCAAACAGCAGATACTGTCTCTGTGGAGTAAAGCAAAGGGAATTTTGCTGAAGTTTATATGCAATTGTGTTTTTTTTTCCCCTTAGATGAGCCTATTGTGATTGACTGTGTATGGAATTAAACACACAAAACTGACAAAAAAAGGCAAGTGTGTAGAAGAGTCAGGGTGAAAACCAATCTCATGAAAAAGATTTTTGTCAGTCCTTGTTTCTCACTTCGTTGCGTTTTGTTCTGTAAGTCCTTAATTAACATTAAATTAACACTAAATACTAAACTTTGGGAAAGTATTAGTGTTTGCCATAAATTGCAATAATGGCATTAACTCTGAGAAATGGTCTTGCTGCTTAGAAGATATTTCTGAAGTCAAGCTGTCACCATATATTTTACATTGATTTATAAAGTATTCCTATTTGAGATAGTGAATGTGAAGTTATTTGGGCTACCTTTTAAAGAGTCCAAAAGTGATGGAGGTTGAAGTGCAGGCATGTATCTATTCATATCCTGATAAGATTGTTCGATAGTTGAGGGAAAATATGGCCCAAAGAAATGTTTGACATTGTCTGACTTATGCCTGTGTAACTGCTTGGTCTTTGCTGGACTAGCCCTGGACTGAGGAAACCACCTGATGTCCATACACCCAGCTGGTGCATGCTGGATATGAAAGATGACCTACAATTACAGGCGTTAAGTAGGAATGGTTAAATAAAATCAAGAATTGAAAAGAAGTAAAAAATTAAGGTTTTTGCATATGCGTATGTTAACCTGTTTGGGTTATTTAATATGAATGAAATTGATGCTTGAGCTAATATGACACAGTACAGTACTTTTTTTTATGTGCACATCCTTGCTTTTTCATATTAAATCATGTCTCTGTAGCAACTGTATTTTAAAATGTTCTATAGTTTTCCTTGTGCTGCAGATTTAAAGCTTTCTACTAATCCCTCACCTCAGCCCCAAGCAGAAACCAACAAACATTTTACCCTTCTCTTTGTAGAAAATGTAGAATCATAGACTCCTGAAGGCTGGAAGGGGCTTAAGGAGGTCTCCTAGTCCAGCCTCAGCTCAAAGTAGTGTCAACATGCAGTTCAGACCAGGATACACAGGTTTTGTCCAATTGGGTCTTGAAAACCGCAGCACCTTTGTGCAACCTGTTCCACAGCTTGTCTGTCCTGATAGTAACCATTTTATTATGAACACCAGAATCTCCTGTTTCAATTTATGATCTTTGTATCTTTTATTCTGTGTACCTCAGTAAAGAGCCTTGCTCTGTCAGAGTAACTCTTGTGGAGGTATGGGAAGGCTGCTCTCCAGTCACCCAAAACCTGCCCTTCTCCAGACTAAACAAGCTGAGCTTCCTCAGACTCATCTTGCATAGTCAAGTCTCTTCATTTCAGTGGTACTTTTGCTGTAGTTTGTTAACATCTTACTTCGACTGAGGGTCCCCAAACTGGGCACAGTATTCCCTGTGTAGGTGAGAAAGATGGCGTTTTCCCTTAATGCACAGATGTTGTTTCAGCATAGAAGGCAGTCAGGTTGGTCAAGTGTGATTTCACTTTGGTAAATCTGTTCATTATTTTAAGACATCATCAGTGTGCCCAGAAATTGCTTCCAGTAGTATTGGCACTGACTTTTCCAGGGGCCAAAATGAGGGTGGTGCTGAACCAGCCTGCCCTTCACCATGTCATTCTTTTCAACCTTTGTGAAGACACGTATAATATTTACTTGCATCAGAGATGTCACAGCCAGGCTGCTCTTGATCAGCCAGATCTCTCTGAACCAACAGATTCATTCTGTCTGTTCCCACAGGCTTGTATGGGTCAGGATTTCTGAAGAGATGCTTGACTTGATCCTTTGCCACTATTTGGCTGTTCCTCTCCTCCTTGTACCTTATCTTTAGACACAAAGACTTGGGAGACTGTGCCAGTGAAAACTAATGCTAAGAAGGCATTGAACAACTCAGTCCATCACTAAAACTTATCATCCTTATTCTTTTATAGCTAATGTACTGCTGGAAGCTTTTCTTGATGATCCCTGTCAGTTTGAACTCTAGTTGAGCTTTGGCTTTCCTAATACCATCGCTTAGTGCTTGTACTTCTGCACTCCTTTGTACTGTAGCCTCTCTTCTGCACTGGAGCTCACTCATGAGATGCCAGTTTAGCCTAGGTGGTATTCTGATACATACGCTCATTTTCTTCAGTGTCTGGATGGAGTGATCTTGTGCTAAGGTTACTCTAGGCTGTTTTCCCCATCAATACCCTGAATTCTGTTAAAAAATTCAGAATTCTGCAGAACTGAATCTTCTCTGAAGTCTGGGGTCATGCTTTGCTCCTTCCCCTCCTCACATCCCTCAGCATTTTGAATGTCACTCTCGTGATCACTAAAGCTAAGGGTTCCACTGAATAACTTGCCCCCAATCACCTTATCATTTGTGAGCAACAGATCAGGAAAACTTCCCCCATGGTAGGCTCATCTAGCATCTATTTTAAGAAGTTGTGTCTGACACTGTCTGGAAACCTCCTGTCCTGTTTGCTTGCCCCTGTGCTGTCTTTCCAGCCAGTGTCAGGGAGATTCAGGTTCCTCAGGGTCTGTGATCTGGACAGCTTCTCCCGCTGCTTAAAGAGCACCCTGAGTGGGTGGCTGGTAACAAACTCCTACCATAATGTCACTTTCAGACCTTCACGCTCAATGGGATTCTTGCCTGGTCCATAGAGGAGCTCCTGACATTTGAGCTGTTCCTTCACATGAGGGACAGCCTCTCCTCCTCCTCCTTTTTCTTGCCTATTTTTACTGAGAACCCTATATTCAACCATCACGAAACATACACATTACTGCAAGAGTTCTCCCACCATGTTACTTATTCTAGTGGTGGTGTATTTCTGCATTTGTAGTACAAAAATGAGCTCTTTCTGCTTGTTTCATACGCTTTGTATTTGTGAAGTGGCACATGAGGTTGTGCCAGTACAAGCTCCCTACCTGTTTGTTCTTCCTCATACTCTCTTTATCTTTCACAGGGCACAGATGACACTGTGAAGGGAGACCTTGAGCACATCAACAGTAACTACAAGACCTTGTGGACAAAGGTGGAGGGCATGGGAATGTAAAGTGTACTGTTAGAACATTATTCTGCTAGCATAACATTTCCTTTATAATAAAATCTGCAGACTATAATAATCAGTCAAGAGTTCATGCAGGCTGGGACAAACACATATTTGCTTGGAAGAAACATAGTACTTCAATTCCTCAGTCCATTCTGCTGCTTTCTGCAGGTCTCAGTATGTCTTTCAACAGCCATCTGCTCAGTGGGGAGTTCAGATACTGTGCAGGTTGCAAAAGGCAGTTTTTTCTTGGTGTTTTTTAACACCTGTAGTTTGCAAAGTAATTTTTCTTATTTTTATAAGGATGAGGACAGAAACGTGTTGCCTGCAAGCAGCTCGGGATCATTTGGACACTTAATGTGAGTCATTAACCAAGCACTGCTCTAATGGGCTCAAGAATGGGTAGGTTATTCACAAAATTAGGGCACTTAACCTCAAAGATCAGTTTTCCCATTGTTAGACAGAAAGGAAACAGTGTGGGTCAGACTGAATGATCTAATTTCTTTGAATTAAGAGCTGTATCGTGTAGGTGTGTTACAGAAGTATGATGGACTGCAGCAAAGAATTTGTACATTCCGGCTATTGTCTGGCTATTTAATTACTGCTTAAATTATTCTGCAGACTGAAACTATCCAGTGTCATATGTGTGGTGCAATCCAACAACAACTAAATTTATTATGTGTTGGGTTGTGAAGTTTACTGTTGTTCTGGTTTAACATGGATAGCAAATGACAGCAAAGTGACTCTGTCCCGCTATTGCTGTTAAGACACTGTGCAGTACCCA
This sequence comes from Nestor notabilis, assembly GCF_000696875.1. Taxonomy (NCBI): domain Eukaryota; kingdom Metazoa; phylum Chordata; class Aves; order Psittaciformes; family Psittacidae; genus Nestor; species Nestor notabilis. The sequence goes on along the minus strand of NW_009933145.1, from coordinate 37,840 downwards.
TTCCTGAAGCTATGCAGAGTATTTCTGAACCCTTTCAAGAACTGCTGGTTGTGGCAGGGCTTTTTTTTAACTCTGCTGGTGTTCCTCTGCATATGACCTCATCTCACTGCAGATCAGGAAAAGGGGGTCTATGTTCTCTTACCTACTAGGTAGGTAGGTCTCCCCTTAACCTGTTATTTAAGTTCAGAAGGCCAGTTGTCTCAGCCTCTGTTTGTTTGTTGTGTGCTACAGCTGTCCGATAGTCTCAGTAGCCCTTTCCTTGGCTCTCTCCAATGTATCAATGCCTTTCTTATAATGGAGAGCCTGAAACTGTATAGAGCATTGTAGATGAACTGTCACAAATGCTGAATACAAGAGATTAGTCCATTTGTCAAATCCCTTCTCGCTACACTCTGCTAGTACAGCCTGTTTGGGGTGGCCCTCACTGTGCAAGGGCACCCTGCTGATGTTTTGTGGCCCAACCTGACTCCAGGATCATAGAATCAGAATGGTTTGGGTTGCAAAGGACCTTAAGATCATCCAGTTCCAACCCCCTGCTGGGGGAGGTTCCTTTTCTCCAGTGCAACTCCCTAACCCTACTACAAAGCAACTCCCTGGTCACACAGTGCCCCACCATGAGTTGTTGTGTGGGGAGGATTTTTTTCTCTTGAGCTAGATGATGTGAAATGTTCAGAGAGAACCAGTCTTCCAAGAAGACAGAAAAAAATAAATCCCTGTGCTCCTTTGCCAAGTCAACTGTTTGTTTTAAGAAGAAAAAATAGCTTAAAAGGTGTTAAATGGAGATGGGACGTACTGTCTTTTTTAAAATATGAAATGACTTCAGCTGAACATGATTTTGAAGGTTTTTGTCTTTTTCTTTACAAGTGATATTCATACTTGCCCAAGTGATTTGGAAACTAATGGAGTTTGTGTAGTTCATAAAATCCAGTTCCAGGAGTTTATTTGCTGCATTGCAAAAGCTGAGATGGAAATACGTTAAATGTGGAGATATGCAGATTGTGCTGCCAGAGGGCTGCAGGGTAGTGCTATAATTGGTATATCATGGTAACTTTGAAGTTCTTGGATTGGAGGCATAAGAGAATCGCTGAGCGCTTGCTTTGGGGAATTATAGCCATTTAAGGTTAAGAGGGTAGTGGCAGTCCGTACCCATTAAAGACAAATTAACTTCATAGCAGAAATCCTGGAAAACGGTTAAAATAATAAAACAGATACTTCAGAGGTTTTCCAGAAGCTCTTCTGTGGACACATTCACCCATGGAAGTGGGTTTTTCTCCTTTTGATGGGTATGGTTGTTAACATGTTCCCAAGCTAAGAGCAAAGGTCTTGAAAAGAGAGGAGGAGGGCTTTACTGAAGAACCTTTTGCTTCCAACCGTGCAGGTAGCTTTTATAGTAATCCCAAAGGTATTCCACAGGGCTTTAAGTTTGTGGAGTGCAAGTGAATGGTTAACTTACCTGTGAAAATGTGTGCTTCCCCCAGCTCAGACGTGCTGTGTTTGTGTTCATGGTTACCTAGCATAGGGATTGAGGGCTGGGAAAAAAAATCAAACATGAACATTTTCAGGGGATGACTCAGCTGTCATTCTAGCAGGTGGCTTGGATCCACAAAGTCCTTTAGAAGTAATGGCAAAACAATACAAGCCTTGTTTCCCAGGAATGTGTGCTGCTGGAGGTAGTTGGACCAATTGCGCTAATGAAAAGTATCAGTAACTCTTTTGAGTCAGGAATCTGGATTCAGTTGTTATCACTTCAAATTTAGCTCCCACATTTTGCATGTTACTGCCACTGAGTTGATTTATAATTGAAAATGAATCCTTTGGAATGATTTACAAATGAATTATAACAAAGCATGTGTGCTACATCCTCACTCCCACTTGAGGGAAAATTATTTTTCTTCTGTTGTTCATGAGCTTTTGGAAGGTCCAAGAGTTGTGTCCTAGCTGAAGGTTGTTTTGATGCGAGTTCTAGATGGTGAGTTGGATGCTGACCTGTTTGGCTGTTAGGGGACAGGAGAGAGGTTTATTAATTCCTAGTGCACTGTTCTGTGTGACATAGCAATTTTATGTGTCCCTTGTTGGAAAATGCTGACCAATGAGATGAAGACAAATGCATCTTCCCTGCAGGATACGTGGGGTGTTGAGTTAAGCAAGATTCCAGAGTGTTGGGGTTTATGCTGATGTGTTTGTTGCAAATGTGACACAATGTGTATAGCTTTGAGCTGGTATGTGGTAGCCACTTTGAAAACTTAGCAGGAACAGAAACTAAATGTCATGTTTGAAGTTCTGTGACTGAAAATGCATACTTACCTTAGGAAGCAGTTGGACAGGAAAGAATCCTAGAGCCGTGTGGAAAGAATCCTAGAGCCATGTAACTTAGGTAAGAGCTGTCGTTTGAAGTGTATGGCAGTTAATTTTTCTTAAATACAGTATGCAGTTTCTCTACTGCTCTTACTGAGTTCTTTGGACAAACATCTGAGGACTTGAATGAAGTTGCAGATGGTGCTCCAGATTCCCTTCTTCTTAGAAAGCAGGTCATTTTCACTTTGTATGTATTTTCAGCTTTTGTCAAGTCTTCCTAGGTTAAAGACAAATGGATTAATAAATACTTTCAAAAACTTCCCGTCTTGGACCTGTGTTTGTCACTGAGATGCAAAATCAGTTACCGCCATGGAATTCTTGGACATCAGAGGTGATCTTCAGTGTTGATGTTAGGAATGTCGCTGTGTTTGCCAGATTGGCACCTCATAGTTTGCTTAAAGGGAGGAAAACTGTGTTGCTCTAGAACATGTATTGACAGTTAATGGCTTTAACCAAATGAAAGAATTGTGGTTCTTCTCAAAAGAGAACTAAACTTAAGCAGCTTGTTTCCTGACCAAAAGCTAACAGGGTTAGGCCTGGAGTCTAGTGGTTTTCCACATCAGACAAATTGTAACTTAAAAGAAGATGCATGGAGTAGAAGCTTGTCTTAAAGCAAATACGCCGCTTGAAGTAGGACATCAGACTGAGAGTCTCTTGTGTGCCTGTGAACCTGTACAGTGCCCATACCTCACAGACTTAAAAACCAAACCAAATCCCTAGGGAGTTGTACTGAGAGCTAACTGGGTTTTGTGCTTTAGTAAGGCTTTTGACTTAAGCATAATAGAGAATTGAAGTTAACTCCAAAATGGGCAGCTGATTAAAAAAAACCCCAAAACTATGGTCTTGGAAGAGTTGAGGAATTTAGTTAGGGATTCACCTGGGTATGCCTAAGACTTGCAGCCTCGAGGGCCCAATCTTTTGGATTATCTTGGAAACT
>NW_009933145.1:0-34517 GCF_000696875.1 Nestor notabilis | reverse complement strand
TCAGCAGGTAGCAAAATGAAGTCTGAGTAGAAGGAACTTGCTACAGCCTAGTAGTGTTTTGTGGTTTTGTATCCTTGTGTATAAAAGGATTTGAATTTTGCAAAAGGATTCTTTATTTATGTCTAGGTATTGAATTATTGGTTTGACGATTGTTGCAAGACTTCAGCATCTGATTGCCTTTGTTATTGGCTCTTTTGTAAGTGCTTATGTTCATTGTGGTGGTGATGTGTTGTCAAATGCAGTTCTGATCTTGTATATTGGACACATACAGGCTGTGTAAGAGGAGCATGTGTTTTTTGCCAATGTACGTGAGTCTGGCAGACAGAAACATGTAACGCGAAGTGACAAGTGGATTTATTTCTCAAGATATAAACTTCCTACAGTCCAAGGAACAGGGTGGGGACTCGGAGCAGTGTCCGGATGTTTTGGAAGTGTTGAGTGGTGAAGCACAATAATTATCAACTGAAATTTCAGCTATGTGACAGAGGAAATGTGTGCATTCCTGGTGCTGTTTGAAGCTGTGTAATGGTATGTTCCAGAGAATGTTGGTGCTTTAAAACATTTTAAAGTTTGTCTTAAGTTCACTAGATTGTCTTTAGAGAAGACTGAGAGATGAAACAATTCAGAGGAATTCTTGCTATGAAGCAGGATTTGCTCCACTTGCTCCAAGCATCCCTGTTTGCAATAAGTGTGTGTATTGTGTGACTTAATCTTCAACAGCTACAAAATATGCATTGAATTAAATTGTTATTAGAACATAGCAGGACATGTTTATGAGTAGATTTCCCTTTAATAGTCCATCTGAAGTCACTTCCATGATGTCTTGTACCATTCTAGTCCAATTCATGTTTCTGTTCCCACTGAAATGATTCCTTCCATGCCTGCTTTCTCAAAACTGCCACTACACCTGCATTGTCCTTAACATGTTACATGCTAAAAGGAAGAACAGATCAACGAGAGAGACCTGATACCAACAGCATTACGAAGGCTGCTGTAGATCACACTTCCAGTTTCTTTTAAGCGAGGGATATGAACTTTGCTGCTGACACACTAGAAGAGACCTGTGTTCCTTAATGGAGTTTTCTTTGATGTTCTTAGATGATGGGACAATCTTATCTGAACATGAAATGACAAAGAGTAGTAGTTGGGCTTGCGTATGTGTTGGGTGAGGCAGACATGTTGAGCAAGATCTAAGATCCTCTCGGTCTCACATACTATGCAAAATGCAGGAATTCTGCACAATAAGAATTTTATGTAGAATGAATATGTCTGCACATAAGTATTTGTTGATGTTAAATATAAATTCAGTTCACCTTTACAATATATTTTCCCCGTGTCTTTGACCCAGGTGATTTCTTTTCAAAGCTGTGCTTGCTTCCAACAGTTCTTATGAACACCAGTGTGTTTGAAAGGCAACCGAGATTAGATGTTAAGGTTTATTTTTTTGTAGTTGAAACCCACTAGTGAGCCCATAATCAGCTGCCAAACTTTATAAAGGAAATATATAATATTATGATGCCCACAAATACCAGCTCTAAACCACTAATGTCTGCATTAGTTCAGTAACTTCAGTCACAAAGTTTAAATGACTAATGGGGTAACCTGTGGCAATCTGCTGCTTTGCTGCAGTGTTAGACCTCCTGTGAACAGGAGGAGGAAGTGTTACATAGTAGTTCAAGGTTTTAGTCTGTTTTTCTTCAAATGGCAGATAAGCCTTGAGGGAGAGCATGCTGGAGCAGGCACGTGTTCAGGAGGTGAACTCTGCTTTCTAAAACTGAGACAGAGGCGGCAGTTATCAATTAAATCCTAAATGGCCTAAGCAAAGTGAGCTTCATGAACAATGGCTCTCTTCAAGTTAGAGCATCATCCAAGTAATTTCACTTACAGAAATGGAAACCTTCGACTTGCACACTAACCTTCAGAAGGGATTGATAGAATGATTGCTATTATGTATACAGGATAGGCTGTGCCAGTCTGCAGGAGTAAAGGAGAAAGCAAGCTCAAGATATGTATCGATCAAGGAAGGTTAAAATCTTCTTCGGAACAGGGAGCTGCAGGTTTCACCAGAGGAAGAATGTTGAATAGCAGGAGTGTTCCTGAGGCTGAAAGTAGGGCGGAATAGAGCCGGTGTGTGGGGCTGGTCTCATTATGTATACAGGATAGGCTGTGCCAGTCTGCAGGAGTAAAGGAGAAAGCAAGCTCAAGATATGTATCGATCAAGGAAGGTTAAAATCTTCTTCGGAACAGGGAGCTGCAGGTTTCACCAGAGGAAGAATGTTGAATAGCAGGAGTGTTCCTGAGGCTGAAAGTAGGGCGGAATAGAGCCGGTGTGTGGGGCTGGTCTCAGGCTGGGTGGGAGGTGTGGGGGGGGTCGGTTCTGCATGCACTCGTTTAAGCTGAATAGAGCTGTGCTGAGAATTAGGTCTTACAAAATGGACGGAAGTGGGGCCAATGGCACTGTGTTGCAACATGTACCTTAACTGGCTCCTGCCTGCCTTGGAGAACTCTGACCAGCTTAACGCTGTGTTTTGCTAGACCCTCTGTGAGATACAGGCAAGGGAAAACTTGTGAAGGAATGACATGAAAAGCAGATGGGAAACGACATGCAAGTAAAGCACAAGCTATTTATGCGTGGCGTATTCCAGACTTAATTCTTTCCAATGCTTCCTGCAGTCGGGTCACGCTGGCGCACCAGTGAGTAGTTAATGATGCACCAGGGTGGAAGAACTGAACTGAGAACAGAAGAGGAAATTAAGCTGGAAAATCTGAAAAATGTAGGCAGCGATTCAAAGGTATTCTTGGGGAAAAGCACGATTCAATCAACAGGATCAAGGCAGTGGAAGAGGAGAATGGCTGGTACATGCAGAGACTGTAGATGTTTTGTGGGTTTTCTTTAATGGACATTTTTAAGGTATAATTGACACAAATCAAGCAAGGATACTGGCTGTCTTGTTCATTTAGCTGAAATGTAGGGATTTATCCCCCCATCTCCTTATCATTATCCTTAGTTCCCATTTGTGCTTAAGAAAATGGGTTTCCTGACAGGAAAATGTTTCTTCTATTGTTTAACTATGTCCTATGCAAAGATGCATAAACCAACTCCTATCAATAACAATCAGAAATAGATTATGTAGAAATATTATAAAACACTTGTTTCTGCACTCCATTCTATTATTCACGCTTCAAATCCTGTTAATGTCTTGCTTATACCTTAGAAACATCCACTGTAGGATTGATGAAAAAGAATACTATCTATTTTATGTCTTTATGGCTTCTGTTTTTAATGGCAGAATTCAGGCAAGAATTCTTATTATGGAAAATGTGTAGAATTATTAGTCTGAATTTTAGAGGTTGGTTGGTTGGTTTATTTGGGTTTTTTTAAGTAGTCCTTAATCTGTTCGTTCTTTCTGTTGTCTGTGGCAAATTAAGTTGCTGTGGAAAAGATGGAGATCTTAAACTGCAGCTGGTTTCTCCCTGCCACAAATCTTGTAGACATCTAGGCTGGGGTTTTGTCTGTGTGAAGTGTGAGCATAATCATTGTCACTGCAGGCTTCTAAACACCAGATACATACCTGCAGTTCTAAAGCAGCTCATACTGTATTGAGTTAAGTTCTTGGTTTGGGTGGGTTTTTAGCTTTTCAATTCCAGTAAGTGAATGCACCAGCATGTTAAAATGACAGTAAAAGGAGCTTAATTCCATATCTGTTTTCGTCTGACATTTAGGGAACACATCAGAAAACAGTTACGTATGCTTAGAAATATGAAGTATTTTTTCAGATGAGTACTATTACCTGTACTTATCTAAATATTTACAGTTGTGATAGGTGGAGGATAGTGTTTGTATTAGGCAAAAGCTCTTTGTTTTCATGGTTAGAAGCATCTGTGAAGTTGTTAGATGTATTATAAAATCAGTCCTGTTTCTTCCCTGCGTATTGAAAACATACCCTTTAACAAGCTGAAACTTCAAAATACATAACTGCCTTTATTTGGTGGTGTGGTCCACACTAGAAAAATGGAATTTGTTACCATGACAATTACTTTTAATTTCATGCCTTAGAGGAATATTACTTCGTGTCTGCAGAAAAATAGGATCTTGATGGAAAGCAAATATTCATTTATGCTTGGACACTCACATGTTTCTTAGTAGTAGTTCTACCATACTAATAGGACCTCACCTGAGGTGGAAAAAGACTGGCTTAAGTGGCAGCTGTACCGGAAATCTTGTGTGGAACTGCATGTGTGATGGGGAATTACTGGAAACTGTGCAGCCAGGAGCACTTTTCCCCCCGTGTAGGCTGGGATGTGAATGATTACAAATGATTAATCTGTTCTCAACACTTGAAGAGCTTTTGCACTGTGTTTGCTGTATTACTTGCCAGGCACTTAGAAGCATCGTAGACATCCATCTGTGCAGCATTTCTCCGAATACAAATGTGACTCATTCCTGGAAGTTCTGATTTCTGCACCTTTCTTGGGTTCCTTTCTGTACTGATTTAGATGATCACCTTGAAACTGCACTTAGCAACACCCAACTAATTTTTCAGAAAGCATTTCAGGGTCAAGGTTTGTGCAGGTGTCAGATGATTGCCGAATGTACTTAAAAGTAATACTGTAATCTTGCTTTTTGTTATTGAATTTTACTAGAATGGGAGAGAAATGGAGCCTTTTAAATGCAAGAGAGTTGTATAATGCAGGAACTATAGTAAAAATAAATTGCATAGGAAAAGACTCTACTTCCTGCTGTGGATCTGTGATCTCATAGTCTATTTTAGAAAATGAGTGTCTAACCTAATGGCTATTTTTTTCATATTAGATTGTTTTCATTTGATGGCAATAGACTGTGGAATTTGTCACAATGTGCTGTTTACAATCTCCTGATCTCTAGAAAAATACTGAATGTTTTTTTGGCATGAAAGCTGTTACCCCGAAGACTTGTATTTGTGATATTTAGCAGCTTTTGGTAGATAGAAGATGCGAGTCAGAAGAAAAAAAGTTTCCTCCAATATTAGAAAATTGATTTTTTCATGAAAGGTTCTTTGTATCCAGGGGAACTGACACTTGGAACTCATTTGTAGTGACGTGATGGAGACTATCTGGTTTTATTAATTGTAACTTTGCTGCATATTGCTTATTATGTTAAAGTAAGTGTGGCTGAAACCAAGGAAGAAAGATGAGCTGCGTATCTTGTCCTTCTTGGTTAGCACTAGGTTAAGTAGGACAATCTGGACAGAAAGAAGCTACAAAAAACCCCCAAACGTCAATCACCAGGACATGCTTAACCAGGAGAACTGTAGTGGAGTCTAGCAAAGGCAAGTCTAGGAGAGAGAAAACAGCAACTCAGGAGCACCACGAGGTGTCTGGGCTACTCTTTTGAAATTAAATGACAGAAAGACTCTTTGTTGGGAAACAAAAGGGGTTATTCCTGGTTGGTTGTGACTCTAAAGGCACCAAAATTAGTGTACCAAGAGCTATCCTTCAGTATAAGATCAGTCTTGCAAGGAAAATTAGTTTATAATTCCTTCCTTTTTAGTTTGCCTCAACTTTAAAACTAGGGTGTTTTATTTTGATGCCTGCTGTAGTGAAGATATAAGTTTAAACAGGAAGTTCTTATGTATTTTTGGTGTTCTCGCTCCAAATAAAAGCTGCAGGCAAGAGGGCAGCTCCAGGTCTGGTTAACAGTGGATTTTCCCTGTTGTGGGAGAGATTCCAGTTAGTAATTTTGAATCTAGAGCATAAATTAGCACAGACTGAAAGAGAGTGCAGGAGGTAATACTTGGTATGTGACCACATGAGGAAAATGTGTTGGCACACAACAGAAGTGTTAGGAAATTGAGAGTTTAAAGACAAAAGGTAGGAACTGGCAAAGGGTGAACACATGTGGGAAACAGAGCAGTGGGATTAACAGTATCTTCTGAAAACCAGCATTTCCAAAAAACTGGGATCGGGAGGCTGAAGGTGCTTAAAAATAAACCAAACAAACTAAACTAACCCAACAAACCATAACCTTGCAAATCTTCCAATCACCTGGGTAGGATCACACAGAGGAGTCACTAAAGTAAGTGTTCTCTCCTCAAGGTCTGTGTAGCTTAAGTTTCTGTGGCAGGCTAGACTCCCTTGGGTTTAGCATAACCCCAGTTTGACCTTCATTTTGTGGCTCAATACTCTTTCAGCTATATTACACCAACTGGGTCTTGAGTATATTTAGCCTTTTACAAGATTGCAGTCTTGAGGGAGAAAGAAGCATAGAGTGAGGACTGGTACTAGAAACAAAAATGAAAGAAACTCCTTGTATGAGAGCAGTGTACTCGGAGAAGGAGGCAAAATGCACCAGGGTTGATGACTTGCTTTTTTGAGCTTTTACCGAAAACATTAGTTTGCACGGTTTGAGCAGCTGATGGATGGTCCAGTGATGGAGATACTTTCTGCTAACTGAATTTTGGATGTCTGCTATTGTATCTGAATGCTGTTTCTTTTTCCTCTGCAGTGATCTAGAAAAAAACAACATTACAAGAATCACGAAGACGGACTTCACAGGACTGAAGAATCTCCGTGTCTTGTGAGTAAAACACAAAGCTTGTCTTTCTTTACAAGACTATTTTAGGGTGCTGGTCCTAAGAATGTCCGTAATTCTAGAGTTCAGATGCTAGTAACTTCTGCACATTATGCAGTTGTTTGTGTTGTTTTAAACCAGGCAACTGGAACAGTTTGTGTTGTGAAACAGTAAATTTTAGTTCCATGCTGAAGTCTGAAAGTAGCTTCAGAGCTATTTGTGTTTCTCACTGGCTTTTAATAAATCTTGTGGTAAGAAGTTCAGTCCACATGCCAGTCACTGATCATAGATCAATTATACTGAAACACCAGCAAACAGGACTTTCAGATTTAGTAACTTTAAGGTACAGTGCCATTAATAGCACTTTTGCAGAAGACGAAGCAGAATTTGACTGAAGACAGCTTAGTTGTATACAAGGCAGCCTTGTTGCTCTTTGTCTGATGTGGAGTAATAAACACAAAAAGATTTAGGTAGTGCTGTCTTTTGACCCTGAAGTATGACACAAGAGCTTAACTGTACTTCTGAATGGACCTTGAACCTCAAAAAGGCAAACATCTGTCTATAGAATTTGTCATTCTGGATTTCCTATCTTCTCTTCTATGAACCTCCAATGGCACCCCTAATTTAGTGATGAAAATGAGGCCTACTTGAGAGATATTTGTTGTACTTATACATAGACCTTTTCTCTTAAGAAAATTATCTTGGATTAGAAGAACAAGAAATAGATTTTGAAGTTGTTTCGGTCCTTTCAGGACTTTCCCCCCTTAATTTTCTCTAACAAGTAGTTTAGATCCCCTTCACATCAACACAGAAGCAGACCTCGATATTGAAGACTCTACCAGAAATACTGTGGGGATCTGCTATTTGCTTTATGGAAATTAAGTTAATTGCATTACTCTTATATGTAAACTCCAGTATATAGCTTTAAATATTGGGCATATATAAGAGGGTGGGGGGAAAAAGCCAGATGAGAGATACAGAATAATTTGAATGTAAAGTACTGTATTAGTTGAGGCTGAGCTCTTAGGATCTTGGTGTTTCTGGAGCTCTCATTTAAAGTAACAGTTTCTGCCTTCACTAGGCTTGTATTTGGTCACTGAGTGCTGCTATAGGGATGTAAATGTGCAAGTTTCTCAGTGAGAAACATTAGTGTGTTATCAGGGAGATTGTATACACATGTGTGTAGATCTCTGTGTTCATAAGCAGTGTCTGAGATGTTCTTACTGAAAACATTCCTGAAACATGAAAGTTATTTATGTTTACAGTAACCAATGGATTAAGCTCAGATTTCTAGTTTTACTTTAATAGAACCAAGAATTGACATCTAGTTCTGTTTATCAAGTTACATAATAGTGACTACATTCTCTGTGTGTGGTGTCTAGCTCACCAGCAGTACTTCACTAAACCACTGTACTTAATTCCAAGTTTTAGTGACAGAGACAAAAACCTACCTAATCTTGAGCTGGTCCCAGCACTGGCAGAGGCAGGTTGGTTTTACCACTCTATTGACCCTTTCTGAAGCAAACAGCTATCAAAAATCAAGAAACACCCAAGTAATCTGTCCTGGCTTAAGGCCAGCCGGTAACTCAGCACCACGCAGCCGCTCGCTCACTCCCCTTTTCCCCCCCACTTCGCATGGGATGGAGAGGAGAATGGAAAGAATATAAACCCCACAGGTTGAAATAAGAACAGTTCAATAACTAAAGTATAATACAAGATGACTACTACTAATAATAATGATAAGGGAAATAACAAGGGGAGAGAATATAAAACTAAAAAGGGAAAGGGAAAAAACAATTAACAGAAGTGATACAAGCCCAATACAATTGCTCACCACCCGCCAACCGATACCCAGCCCGACCCAAGCAGTGATCTGCAATTGCAGGTAACTCCCCCCAGTTTATATACTGGGCATGACGTGCTGTGGTATGGAATACCCCTTTGGCTAGTTCAGGTCAGGTGTCCTGCCTCTGCTTCCTCCCGGCTTCTTGTGCCCTTCTCACTGGCAGAGCATGAGAGACTGAAAAGTCCTTGATCAGAGTAAGCAATACTGAGCAACAACTAAAACGTTGGTGTGTTATCAGTATAGTTCTCAGACTAAACACAGCACTGCATCAGCTACTAGGAAGGAGAAAAATAACCAGAACATGACCAACTGAACCCAGGACATAATCTCACCAGCACCCCCTGAAGATTCCTTTGTGTACTTCTGAAGATTGCCCTCTGCAGTCAGTGTTTTACTTCGAGTATCTTCTAAAATAAGCTTTAAAACTGCACCTGTTAAACTGTTACAGATACTTGGTGGTAATTCAATGAATGAATGAATTGAATTGAGAAGTTCAGCCTTTTCTTCTACTACCTTAACACTTTTGAACAAGTTGTCATATACTAAGAAAACATTTCAAATCTATTGGAAGACTTTTTGTTCCTGTGGTGTTTCTCTCCTCTCTAGCAGTGGAGTTGTTTAGATTTCTGTCATGGTTTAAGCCCAGCCAGTAACTTAGAACCACGCAGCCGCTCGCTCACTCCCCCGCTTTTTCCTCTCCCTGCTCCTGGCGTTTTTGAATCGAAGGAATGTAACTCCCACGGGTTGAGATAACAGCTCTCCAGTAACTAAGGTATAATACAAACCACTACTGCTACCAATAATAATGATAAGGGAAATAACGAGGGGAGAGGATACAATTGCTCACGACCCCCTGACCGATACCCAGCCCGACCTGAGCAGTGATCTGGGCCTTCCGGGTGACTCCCCCCAGTTTCTATACTGGGCATGACGTGCTGTGGTATGGAATACCCCTTTGGCCAGTTTGGGTCAGGTATCCTGTCTCTGCTTCCTCCTGGCTTCCCCTCCTCCCTGGCAGAGCATGAGACTGAGAAAGTCCTTGGTCAGAGTAAACATTACTGAGCAACAACTAAAAACATCGGTGCTATCAGCATTGTTCCCAGACTGAAAGTCAAAACCACAGCACTGCACCAGCTACTAAGAAGGAGAAAAATGACTGCTGTAGCTGAACCCAGGACAATTTCCTTGGCTCCCATCCCAACTGTCAATACCATTTTGCAAGTCTATTAAAATACATGTACTATATTATCATTAATGTCAGTAGTTGTCTTGGTTTGGTTTTTGGTTTGTTTTTTTTTTTTTTTATAGTGTCAGAGATTGTCTGATGCTGTTGCAGTCATTTATACTGAATAACCTTAACAATAAGCAAAATAAGGCCTGCCATCTTTACATGATGTTTCTTTATGTTCTGTATGCGGTACAGGTTTATATTACATGTTTGTTCAGCCTTTGAGGAGTGAGGTGTTTGTTATACAAGTCATAAGGAATAAAACTAGAATATATCAGTTAAAAACAGATATATCCCCATGTGAAATAGGGATATAGTTTAAAGCACAGAAACATAAAACCTGTCCCAGAGTTCCTAGAAAGGAAGTCTAGTCCTCTTTTCAGACATCAGAATGAGAACAACAAAAGTGATCTGGAAACTGGTAGAAGAGTACAACAGAAACCAGCTTTCAGTCTCAAACTGACAACACACATGCAAAGTACTCCTTTGTACACGTTTTTGTTTTAGCCCTTATAACTTTATCTTGTTTCTCTTTCCTCATGAAGTTTTTTCTCCTCCTCCTTTTAGGACCATACCTGTCTTCTTCACATGGGATTTTTAAATTTCACTTTTTGATCTTCTTATGTGGTTTTAGCTGAGGAATACTCTCTTGTTGTCTGTCATCTCAACTGCTATCCAGTTGAACAGCTCTGAGCATCTCATAGGATTGGGTATGGAGGAGTGGCTGTTGGGAACAGGCAAGAATGGTGCTTTTGCACTAGTTAGTCTTGGCTGGGCCCAGATTTACTGTGTGTTAAGTTCTTCCTTTCTGTGTTACAGCTAAAGCCACATAAAATGTTCAGAGGGCCTAGAGAGTGAGTCCATGCATCTGATTGATCTTACAGAAGCAGAATATGGGGGTGTGAGAGGAAAATGCTTGCTTAAATGGAGCTGTTGGTCTCTCTATTCCTTGGCTTCCACTATACCTATAAAGAGCATTTCAGCTGTGTAAATGAATAGTCGTTTCCTGCACAGTAGAAATCAAAGAGAAGCCGGTTGCCATTGCTTGTAACTTATCCTTGTCTTAGTCTCAGGGGTGAAAAAAAGCTGGGTCAGACGCAGTGGAAACCTGGGACTCTTCCTTTAGGGTTTTGCACCACGTTGTACAGAAGGACTGTGGAGGGCTGTGACACATAGCTGTCGTGGCTGTATGTCTAGAGGGCTTGAACCCCTTCGGATTGCTTATGAACAGTTTACTCTGGGGCAAGCCTGAAATTTGTGCAGAACTCAAAGCCTGGGCCAAAATGCGTGTTGACATTGAGGGTTCCTGCTGTGGGCTGTAGGCGTCAGTTATCTCAATTACATTACATAAACCAAGAGTAATATACTAAAGATGTAACAATCAGCTTCAAGACAAACACCTTGCTGAGCATAATGGCTATGGCTATAAAAGTGTAGGAACAAAAATATTTCCCAAATCTGGCAGTCAGGAGACAATTTTTGACTCACTTTCTTGTTAGTGACCAAGAGAAACAGTGCCATGTTTTTAATCATCTCTAATTATAACTGTTACTGGTACTTCTGTGAAATGCACTTTTGTAGCATGTGTGAAGAGAAGTGGAGAAGCTCTTGTATTCTGTTGTCTTAATACTAACTGTTTTTTTTCTGGAATTGCAGACACTTGGAAGAAAATCAGATTAGTGTGATTGAACGTGGAGCATTTCAGGATCTAAAACAACTTGAACGGCTGTAAGTATGTCTATTTCTGTACCTATGGGAAATCTACAGGTTTTCTACCTCACTGTTAATGGTCATTTATAGTATTTCATGATGATAGAGTAAACTGCCTTCAAGAAAAGAGAGGGTTACCTGCCTAAATTTAGGTATGCTCTTCAACACAGTTGAACTTATATTGTGTGATAGTTTAAACTTGAAATAAAATGTGTAATTGCTTGCCAAGAAAACTTGGAACTGTCAGTTCCAGAATCTTAATAACATTATCAAAAGGTCATTATCTGGGCAACTCTTTAAATTGGCATGTAGGTGAAAAAAGATTTGTTTGTAACAATTTCATATTATATGTAGGTTATGTATTTGTATTCATTTATATACAAAATATGTGCTAATGAAAATTGAACTTGTCTCATCTGAGAACCACAGTATTTCTAACACTGCCTTTAGACTTAATCTTCTGCTTTGCTTCATTTCCCTTCAAATAGCACAGTGCCACTGGTACTAGTGAATGCCAGACTTGGTGGAGATGAGAATTTGGTTTTCCTTTGCTTTTGACAGCAATTTAATTTAAAAAAAAAAAAAAACAACAAAAAAACCCCACAAAAAACCACCCCAAAAAACCACCCCAAAAAACCAAAAAAACAGGTGAAACTAAGAGGGGTCTTAATCCAGGATCTGATTTATAGAAAACTACTGGCCCTGCAAGAGTATGAACTTCAGTATCAGGAAGTACCGCAGTAGTGCTATATCCAATTGCTCCTCTGAGCAGTCTGTACTGTTTAGCATTGTCATGAAGCTGGGTTAATTCTGTCTGCTTATGACGGAGCAGAACCAAATCTCTGTAATGCTGAGATACTTTGAGAAATTATTCTTTGTTCGAGGTAGGTGACTAGAATAAAATTTCATGGTGGTTTGGAGTGCTGTTTGTTAAATGGAGAAGCAGATTTTAATGCTTGATAACTCTGTTATTTGCAAGGCATTTGTTGTAGGACTTGGTATTTTCTAATTCATATTTTCTAAAGCAGCTTTCGAGAGTTAAGTTCCCACTAGAGATTGTTTAAGAAAAGTGTGGAATATTGAGCATATGCTGTACTAAAACTGTTTCAGATGATCTCAGGATTAGATTCTCATTTAAGTTAACTAATGCATTGAACTTTTTACACTAATTTACTCAGGGGTTTTTTCTTGAATTTCAAAGCTCCATTTATGGCAATAAGGGAGGTGAGTTTTAAATTGTGATTATAACCTATTTTTACCTATATTCAGTTAGAAAGCACTTTCAGGAAAATAGTTTCACCAGAGCTGATTTCTTTCATGTTTCCTGGGCAGTAAAAAGTAACCAACTTAATTTTCCAAAATTAAGCATAGCCTGACACTGTAGAAAACAGTTTGTTC
Source organism: Nestor notabilis (assembly GCF_000696875.1). Classification (NCBI taxonomy): domain Eukaryota; kingdom Metazoa; phylum Chordata; class Aves; order Psittaciformes; family Psittacidae; genus Nestor; species Nestor notabilis. Next base: position 21,785 of record NW_009933145.1, on the reverse strand, counting down.
ACATTATAGCTCATCTGTGCAAGTCAGTATCCTGACTATGTCCTAGTTTTAAGCTCATTTTATATATATATATATGTATATGTATGTATGTGTGTGTATATATAAACAAACCTTTCTCTATTTAGACAGAGATAGACTTAGTTAAACTACAGAATGAGTTTGAAAAATATCTGGGAGAAGGGCTAGCTATTAGAAACCAGAAATAATCCTCAAGTGACATCTTAGTGTGTTGTTTTCTGAAGAGCCTGCTCTGTTAGCAAGTGAAAATCATTAGTTTGTGAAATGAGCAGTTAGGAAATGTGATACCTTCGATAGTGTCTCTTTAAGGATGTGAGGTTTGAAAGTCTCTTTCTTTTTCCTGTGCGAACTCTTAACTTGGCCCATTGAACGTCTCGCATCTCTGCTTCTCTTTTAGGATTGCCTGTCATTAAAATATTTCCTATATTAATGTAGTTATGAAAGGGAGGCCTGGAAACTTGCAACTTTTTTGTATTTTAGCTTAAATCATTTTTAGGACAAAACTATGAGTCAGTAGGCTTTGGAGAATGAACTGTGGAAAGTTTGGCATAACTTATAAAGGCTAAATTGCAACATTTTAGGTAATATTAAAGCTATTTTATTAAGTATTGTCAAACATTGCAAAATGTTAATGAAGAAAGTATGCTGCTTGCATTTTAAAAACCTGGCTTTTTTCCATTTAATTTCTTTCAAATAACAAATAAAAATTGCTTATATTGCTTCAATTTTGGAATAACATTCTTTTTTGATCTATTAAAGTAGATGCAAAAGTAATCATTAACTTTTGAAGCACAGCAGCTGCATTGAGTCAGACTTGAAAAAACAAGGGTAATTTCTGTTCCTGGCAAGGTACCATTATATAAAGGTCTTCCATTCACAGTAACAGTGGATGTATATTGTTCTACACCCACCCCATGGTGATCGTTCAAAGGGCATAACCTTAGGCCAATATTATTTTAGTACAATATATTTTCACTTGTCTGGGTAGTGAAGAAAATCCATTGTTATTAATGGAGTAAATGAACAGAGTTCTGTTTGGCATGTCCTGCATAACAGTCTAAGTAAATTTTCATTCAGATGTGCATAAAGCTCTTGGCCACTGCTGCCACAGGCACTGGGATGGTGCTTCTCCAGGTATTTGGATTTGACTCTGATTTTTGTTTTTGTGGGAGATTAATGCTCCCAGTATCAATTGGAGTATCTAAAGGCATTATTTAGGTACGGAGCAGGATATTGCCAAAATTGTATATTAGCTTAATGAGGCTTGGCAATATCAGCTGAAGGAAGCACATAATGCAAGGTATGGTAAAATGATGGATGGTACAAAGTTAAGAAATAATGTGGAAGATAGACGCCACTTCTAATTTCAGAATGTTTGTACTTAGCTTTCCAAAGGCACAGGAATTTTAGCCATTGCTTCTTAGTAAAATTCAGTGGTTTCAGTAATAGAAGTTATTTTGCTGAGTCCTAAGAATTCTTCAGAATGACCAGAGGTACTCGCCACAGTGGAAAACCGGACTTGTTTCTAGTGGGTTTATTCCAATAAGTTTCTGTAGTTCTATTCCAAAACATAAAGATTCGTGGTGAGGTAGCTGACCAGAAGAAGTTAAGAGGCAACATTAATGGATATAATTGGTGCATGCAGCTTACTATCCTCGACTTATTGCACTGGTGTTAGGCCTCAGACACGCCAGCAGTGCTCTGGTGCAGTGTAATACTGCACTGCTTGCAGAGCCTAAGGTTCACTGTGACTTGTGTCCAATGTCTTCTCTCAGGCTTGTTAGCTTCTCCAGTGATCACCTTTCCTTTAGCTCTGGAGTGCTTCTTTTCCCAAAATGCTCCTGGTCGATGTTGAATGACAGACTGGGCAGGACAGATGTGTGCATCTGTTCAGTAAGTGCTTAAGAAGCTATGGAAATGTCCTGCTAAACTTGACAGTGCCATTTGTAAATTGTCATAGTCTGCCCTTCTTGCCAGAAACAGTAACAGTTTCAGAACCACACCTTGTATCTGTTGCATATGGAAGGCTTCAGAAACTCCAGTTCTTTTTTAGCTCGTTTCCTTCTGCAATTTTTTTTCCTAGTAGTTAACTGTGAAAGGTCTGACTTTGATCTTCTTCCCTGGTTTTGTTTTTGGTGGTTTGAAGTAGTGTGCATATGCCTGTACAAACACAGTGCTATACTGGCACAAAGTATTATACCCACATTGATTCTGGATTTTAGCATTTCAGCTGGATGCTTTGCTATTAACACTCTGGATGGTTTAAAGATAAAATGATTCTGATATTCCATGTACAGAGAGGATCAAGAAGAAAGAGGCATACTGGTGGGCCTAAAAGATGATCTGAAATTTTTTCCAGAGCCAGATGTATGGCACACATTTATGTGAAAAATGAGGCAGGATATAAGACACCAACAGATCCTGACTTTTCCACAGCCAACTGCCAGAAATTGTCACGTAGCTGTATTATCTTCAAAAGGCTGGACTTTGGCTGATGGCTGGTTCTTTCGACTCAAATTAGTGTCTGTAGCTAGCATAAAAGATCTCAACATCTGAAAATACTAAAAATATGTTTTCTTGTTTAGACGGGGAGGGGGGGGGGAGGAATGTATAAGCATGGCCAAATCAAATCTTTTCTAAGTTGGAAAAAATGATTAGCTTTAACCAAACGAAAAACTAGAATCCAGATTTTAATCCTTGCCTATACATGTATGGCCTTGGTTTTGTGCTAAGACAGAGGTCGAAATGGAAGTTGCATTTGACCTTTAACTGCCAAGATGCTATTGTGCATTGAGTCTTTGTAGCTGGTTTCCCAAATGCTTGATTAAGGTATTAAAGCATATTTATTTGGCATAGTGTGCTGTAAGATTGCTCTTAGTGACCAGAGATGCTAAGCAGAGGAATAAATTGCTCTGTGATGCTTCACAATCTGGATTTCATAAATTGAGATTGAAGAGGCTTTAAATAAATCATGTAATACAAAAAGCATCTTCCATAATTAACATGCTGTGTGGAAAGATTGCTAAGTGCTTTAGAGGAGTGGCAAAACAATGAAAGCATTGGACAGTTCTTTGCTGTTGTAAACAAAAGCTTATTGCAAGTCTTTGGCAGCCTGGACAGATCTATAGTGTTTATAAAGGCTTTGCAGTGCGTGCAGTGTAGATGCTTTTCTGGTACTGTGTACATGACCAATATTTATGAAACCCTGTGCATTTGTGAATATGTAAGACAGTTTGTAACCTTTCAGAAAAAAAGCTTTATTCTTATGTGTCTGCATTTCTCTATGACATTATGGGTAACATATCTAATTGTAAATCAGTGATCATAAAATGCCTATCTGGAAACGCTGGAGAACAAAGACACACTGAAATGGATTTAGAGCTGTGATCTGATATTTGATCAATTTTATTACTTGCACACTTTCCTCTACCATATCAAGCTACCACATCTAAGTTGGTGTAGTACCAGGTTTGCTACCAAACCTCCTCAGGGTCAGGCGGTGCTCCAGGAGTGAGGATTGATAACCTTGTGCCTGTGTTCTGCTACCCAGGCAGCTCCTGCCACTTGGCCTCACCTTCTGAGGGAGGGTACGAATGGCATGAATTGGGGCTGCTTGAAGGCATGTTGAAGCTGTGGTGTCTTTGCATTTTGGAAGAATGGGTTTCTTTGCTGTCAAAGACAGTAGCATTCCCCATTGATTCCTGAGGAACTGAGTGCAGCGTATGTCAAAACTTGAGTTACTGTTTCACTTTGGGCAGAATTACTGCTCTAATAATCACCATCAATAGGATAAATAAACCTGTGCTGCCTTACGGTCTGTGTGTCAGTGATGCAATCTGTTGTAAATGGGCGCAGTTTACATCAGAGACCTGTTGTAAACTTATGGAAGCTGGCAAAGAGTCTAAAAACCTGAAATTCAGTTTGCGTGTTCTTGTTCTCCTGGTTTGAAGGACAGACTAGTACTTGATTCTTGTACTGCCTGAGTCTGAGCTAGCAATATGAAGCTCCTTACTGCATTGGCTGATGACTGCAACTTTAAGTATTATTTATTGATGTTGCTTAATATTTAATTAATATTGTTAATAATGTTTGTCCCATATCGTGTGAGAAATTATTCCAGTTAAAAAAATAAAAAGGAATCCTATAACCAATGTATGAAAAGGCAATCTCTTTTATCTTGCTTTTGCAAGACAAGTTCAACGCTGCCTTTCAAAGGAGTGTCTGTGTGACTGCTTACATTAGGAGAAGTCTAACGTGATGAACTAGAACATTTTGGGTGTGAGTATCTGAAGGGTGCTCTTGATTTTACTCCTGGGGGCCAATGGGACAATCATGGAGCACACTGTATTGCACAGTCTTACTAACATTATGAGTCACTTCCATTCCTTTCTGCTTTCCAGTTTGGGATTTGGCCAAGGCTTCCCTTTCAAACAACCCCTTTGAAAAATGCATGGGAAAATCAGGAATTTATTTGGACTAAGTGTTTGGTTTAATTTGCATGGGTATAGCATTACTGCATTCTTCAAGAATTGTGCTGTTTTGAGGTGTGGGTCTTACCTTTCAAGTGGCCATAGTGTAGTTCTTAGTACGTAAGTGAAGACCACATTATAAGTAATTAATCTGTATAATTTTACCTGGTAGCAATAAAGTAGCAGCAACACACTCATACACAGTTTTCTAAGTTCATGAGTTCCTTCATCAACTTACTGCAAAAAATTGTTCCACACTTTGACACTGCTTCAGATTCACAACCAGAAGTTTAGAGGAAGATTAAATCTTCTCTATGTAATTTTTACTCTGGAGGAGTGTGCACTTACTCTTTCTATGGAGTACAAGAAATCATTCTCTCCGTCTTTGCCTTTTGTCTTACTCTCAGAGAACAGCTATCCCAAACCGACATCAGGAAAGCTGTGTCTGAGTTCTAGTTCATCCTCTGTGGCAGAAGCCAGACAAATGCTCTTGACTTCTAAAGTCCATGTGAAGATAAAAAGTTGAGTTCTGAAGTGTTCGTGTGTTAAGGCTGTGCAGATTCATCACAGTGATATGTCACATCTTCCTGTAGCAGCAAGCAGTTCTTTCTTCAGGGCATCTGCATGAGAGGTACCTTCCTGGGTTTCTTTTGTGAGCCTGGATTACTACAGGTTTTGCTGGTCTGTGTCATTACTTCTGCTTTCTCATTATTCTGCCATTCTTATTGCTGACCCAAGTGCTGCAATCTCCTACCCTGTGCTGTATTCTCATGTATTGTAAAAACAGAGTGACTTCCTGGTCCCCAGACAGCCAATGTCTTACCACAGAGCTGTTCTGCTGTCTCTTGTGTATAGCTAAATCAGAGCTAGTCCACACCAATGCTTTTCCTTTCTTCCAAGGGGAAGGAGTTGTCTTTAGTTGTTTTTGTGGGCTTGTGACTGGATAATGCCTTTACTTTAAATCTGGGATGTTTATGACTCATTCTTGGAGCTGATGGTCTCTTCTCTGAATTCTCTGTGGAATCTTTCTAAATGCTGGTAGATAGATTCACCTAACTTTCAAACCATAGGTATCATTTCCAGCCAACCAAAGCATTTTGGAACTGGCTTGACTCATTTGACTGGCTAAACTATGAGCCAAGACCTCAAACTTGTCCCTTCTTTCTTAAAGACCAACTTGTATGAATTTGCCTCTTGTGCTGTTGGAGTTATTGGTAAAATAATCATCATGGTCAAGATTTACTCTGTTGGCAGAGGGGCTGAGAACCAAGCTACTCCATCTCTCATCAGCCTTCTATAGCCTTCCAGAAAACTGCTTCATAGGCAGTTTTAATCCAAATGCCCAGTCTTTGGAATTGTAGAAGGTACCTTATGAGATTGAGCTACTGTGAAATAATACAGTAGATGCAATTCAGGGTTGAAGAACAGGGAAATAGAGAGGGGAGGAGGGACAGGGAAATCCTAAAATGCTGGAGCTCCTACAAGACTAAAATAGAAGCTCACAGATGGTCAGCAGAAGGCTGGCTATGTTCATGAAAGAGAGATCCATTGAGGGATGCTAAACATGCAAAACTTGATCCAGCTAAGAAGACTAGCTGAGAGAGGCTGCAAGCTAACAAATCTGTGCTTATGTGCCCTGTGCTTATGGCTCTGTATGTGCCTGCATATTGGTACTGCTGGAAACAGGTTGCTGATCTAGGTTGGCTAGAAATCAGTTCCAGTAGTGGATGGTTTTTGATGTTTCATCTGTTGCAAGAAACTAAGCTGTTTATCATCTTTTCCAAATCTTATTCTCCTTCTACTGACCCATCTACCTACAATTCGGGTACAAGGCATATGCTGTCCTTTTCATGGAGAGGCCTGAGACACTCCAGAAAGCTCTGCTGGTTTTGAATATCTAGAGCGGAGGTGTTTCATGGAGTTCAGCTGCTCTTCACCCTGCTAGGAAACTTATGCTGGATATCTGACTGGAAAGAAGTCCTGTCAGTTTACCAGTAACAAATCCCTGTTTCCTGTAAGACTTGCTTAAAAAAGAAATCCCAGGCAAAATCCGTAGCTTCACTGAGAAATGTGAATGGTAATGCAAAAATGAAGAAATAGCTACAAGATTTATTCAGGAGATACGATCGCAACTGCTATAAAGATACAAATGGTGGATTGCTTAGTTGTACAGTCAATATCTCAGTTTACATTGGGAATCACACAGGACAAAAATAATAGCAAGTACATGGTAGTTCTTGGTGTGTATGAGTGTGTATGTGCGACTGCAAATAGCAAAATAGTAAAAGAGATATTGATGGTTTGAGTGTGAATAGTACACTTGGTAAATTACTGGGGAGGAGTGCAAGTGCTGTATCTTATCGAGGCACATTTTGGCTCAAGCTGACAGCTCACCTTTATTAATTTTTGGAAGGAAAGAAGGAAGCTCATTAATTTTGTATTGCTTTTGATTCAGCTTTATGTGCTGCTCTTGGCTCAAACAGCAAAAAGCAATGTTCCCAAGACATGGCTCACGTACTTCACTGCTCTGTCACTGCTGCACACTGGCTACTCTGGAAGATTTCACTGAAATGTATTTTTCTTCTGCTACTTAGCTGCCAGTACTTCAGAGGAGCATGGGTCATTTTTGTAAAGGACATAGCAGATATGGTGAGGAAAGGTTTTATATGTTTTTTAAAGCATTCTCTGCTGTTCCCACAATTCAAATATAGAGTCAATAAAAAATTGTGGTGGGGGGAAGGACATTTGCAACTCTTAGTCCAAAAAGTTGTTCTGGTTGGAAAGGAATGTTGTAAGATCTCCAGTACATACATTTCCATATAGAGTCAAGATTCTTACAACAGTTAAGGACTGAAGAAAATACTCTAGTATGGCCTGTTTCATGCAGATGTGCAGTTCAGATAGTGAATAATGTGTTCTATTATTTATATTAATTTTTCAGAAAAATGTTATTTTGTTTTGGCTGAAGTAGAGTGACAGTGTCCAGTAATGATAAATCACCTTTCATACGTAGCAAGTAGTAAAATTTACATCTCAAAGTGTACTTAAAGCTTTAAGATGATCTTAAATTTTTTTAAAGTCCAAAATGCGTTGATTTCCTTTTGAATTTTGTTAATTTTTATATGTAGTGCAACTTCCAGTTTCAGCCTTTCCTTAAGAATCTTTTGCTGTGAACTGTTACAGTTAATAGTCCAGCAGTGTGTGGTGTTGATAGCCATGGTCCTGGTCCATTAAGCACTTAAACAACTACCTGTTGGCTACTTCAGATGCCAGTGCCACTTCTTGTAGCTCTGAAAAGCTGTCCTGTCCCAGTGCAAGACAGAACAATGCATGTTCAAAACAACTGTGGCCACAGCTTTGGTCAGTAAATATTCGTAAGAACTCACTGGTTGAACTTCAAATGATGTACCACAGGACTGAGCTGTCTCTATACTTTTGAAACTAAAGCATTCACACTATTTTCCAGAAAGGCAAAATAGAAAGTCTTTTGGGAGAAAGCTGCTAAAATGCTAAGAATATTTATTATAGTCAAGGCTAGAACCTGGTAGTACATAATCTGATTGTACAACACAGTGAGCATGCAGTGTATCTACATGCTTCCATAATGTCTGTGTCTCAGCATCTCAAGGTGAATTAGTGTTTACCTCCTTGTGTCAGTAGGGGCTTGCAGGTAGAACTCAGGGTTCTTTGGGAGATGCAATGGTTCCAGTGTAAGTGTAGACCACTGGTATAATAAGAGTGTGGTGGAAAAAATAATAAGCATGAAACAAGTTGTAGGAGTGAAACCTGGTAACTGAGAGGTGCCCAGTGTGCATTTTGCCTATGCAGAAAGTTAGTCTCCTCTTGAGTGTCTTAATAAAGCTGGCTGCATTTCCATTTCCAAGTATTTAAGTAGTTCAAGCCATGTTGTCAAAAAGTCAGACCATTATTAGAAACATCACTAGAAACAAGGCTTTTCTAGAAGAGTAAGAAAAAGCTTTAACATGAAAAAAATACTGGGGCTTTTTTGGAGGCAAACTTTGGACATTGTGTAGGCAGTGCATGCTTGAAAACAGCAGTGCTTAGGCATGTAATGTGCTCTGATGATGGCTTGGCCTCAGGTGAGACGCATCTGCAATTTGGATCTCGATGTTGGTTATTTTCCTGATTTTAAAGCATATAACTTGAGCTTTTATTGAAATTAGTTAAGCATTATTTCAGGTATTGAAATATGTGTAACTAATGAGCCATTGTTTGATGGTCATACAGGTTATATGGTTGGGAATAGTTTCTATTAGGATCATTTGAGAAAAAAGTAAAAACTGCCTTGTCCTTTTCTGTTACCCTGTTAACATGGCAAACTGTCAGTTTGCCACCGAATTCTTTGATTGCCGTGCTTGAAGTTTCCAGACTGAAAAAGTAGTTGCAGCTTAATTCAGGAAAGAAATCCATGGTCAACTTGGCAAAACTTGCTCCGTATCTGCCACCAGTAGGTTTGACAATGTCTCTGTCCTTGTGCATTGGAGAGGCACTTAATATGCCACTGTAGTTGATGTGAGTGGCACAAACATACTTATAGAGTAGAAATTTCATTCTTTGCCTTCTACTACTGCTGAATACCTTGCATGAGGTACATCTTGTGCATGCAATCTGGTGAGAAAATAGAACAGGTAAAATGAGCAAGGGTATGCCTTGATCGGCAGATGGTCTGAGTGCCCTGCACTACCTGCTGCTTTATTTCTGCTGGCCCACCTTGATTTAGCCTCTCATATTGATAAACTAGTTCAAAGACGAATCCCTCCCATTCTCTCTTGTCCTTAAGTGAACAAGAGTGATGTTTCTTCATATGTTTATTTTTATGGACTGTTGGAATATATTCTTAAATGTTATAGCAGCTGTCACTTTCTTACCATTTGGGGACTATTTGGTGAATAAAGTAGTTGTGAGAAACCACTTACAATGATTCTTTGGAGATGTGTAGATGTGTAGTGGTTCTGTCTTCTAATTGGGTATACACATTTGGGAAAATGGCACTTCCAGATAACTGTGTTTAAGTACTGCGTACTCCTGGAGGGCACTACTATCCTCAGATTTCACAGTTACTATGCCTGTCTGTAGCACATAATTATATAGTTACATATTACTCAGCCACTGCTGGTCGGCCCCAGTTTTTTTGTTATTGCTGATGCAAGAGTGAAGCTTTTATTTCTTTTGTACACATTAAAAAAAAAATTGGCCTGTCTTTTGTGAAGGAAGCCATTAGCAGCTCTGTCAATAGCTCTGCACAGGAGGAATCCAAACACAGGAAAAGTGCAAGGGAGGCAAAGGGCAGCTAGCAAGAAAGCAGGATGCATGCTTCAGTGAATTGGTTTTGGTTTGCATTAGTACATCTGACCAGGGCTACAAAACAAAAAGGTTTGTTTTAACAACATGAAAATAAACGAGCCTGATTTCATCAAAAACATTTTCATAGTAGGTCACTGACCCATAAGAACTCATGGAAAAACAAATTTGGGTCTCATTTATGTAGACAAGAGGTTCTGTAACCACAGGATTCTTCAGCTTCTGAAAGCAATGATTACAAAGCAAATGGAATAATGACACTTCCACTACAATGTAGCCATAATTCAGTTGGAAATGCTGATCAGCATTGAATATTCCCTCAGAGTTCTAAACATTATTCTTTTCTGTGGCTTGCTTGTTTGATTTTAGCAGCTTTTTATACTCGGTGAAGATTTATGGGAGTCATTTGCTTAAGCAAAACACTTAAAGGATTTAGCAGATGTTTCTCTAGGATCTGTAGGAAATAATTCAAGGTCTGTGTTACTCTTGGGTAAGAACTGCTATATCACTGGTCTGGAATAATTTGGTTGAACTTTGTTTAGCTTAAATAACTTTATCGAAAGGGTTTTGTTTCTCTGAGCTTCCTCGTATTAGGAGGATTATACTTCTTGCCATCATAGAAACATTGTAAGTGTTATTGGCTGAATTTCATGGTGTCAAGCACAGCAATCCTTAAATCATCCTGTTCCTTTGTGAAATGATGATGAATTTGGAGTGCTTTGCTTAACATGTTCTTATTCTTGGGGAACATATGAATATCTAGGTCTTGAAGACTTTCTGTCAGACCTGTACAGTCTTGATCTTACTTTTCCCCTGGCACAACTCCATTTTAACGGTGTCCACTGAACACACCAGAAGCTGCGGCCTTTCATATAGAACAGAACAAACTAATTCATGTTGGTTTATAGTTCACCTTATGTTAGAATCGTGTTCTCAGTTGCTTGGAGGTGATCTTTTCTCTAGATCTTTGTCTTAATGTATTATGGTATGAGGATCACAGGAAGACAAGAGGATTCTAGGGTTCATGCAGATGTTCTGTATATTAGATATACATTGTAATTTTTGTTGTGGATAATTCTGAGTGGGATAGGTGTGGTATACGAGAGAAATGGGAACTGCTAGGTACTGACGCACTTGATAACTTGCTGGGAAAGTGGAACTGCATCAAAAGCCATTGTCAGGAAATTGAGTGTGCTCAATTTTTAGATAAGAGTTTCATTACTGACTGGATTTTTTGTGACTGGTTACCCCTTGTGGCTTCCTATGGGCACGTGTCCTTTGAATGAGTTGCAATAGATAATTCCCACCAGCTTGTGATGAAAAAGTCACAAGAGCTGCGTTTTCGTTCTCAGGCTTAAGTCAAATGTACAGGCTGCTCGTAGCTCCACTTCATTATTCCCTTATATTCATTCTGCTGGCTTTGGAGGATGCTCCCTCTGTGAAACATCCAGTTCGATTTGGGGCAGGAGATGATTCTACTAGTCTTCCTTTCTAACAGTGCTGCTTGGCACATGGCCCCGGCGAGGCATGAGTGACGTGCCACAGGAGCATTCTTTACTATATATGGAGACCGCGGTGAGCCGGGCTGGTATCGAGCTGTTACACCGGATCAAACAGGGACAGCCTGCTATGGCTTCTGGTAGACATTGCAGTAACAGTCCTACTTGCATGTTTTCTGCCTGATTATTCACAGCTCCTTCTGACGTCTGGAAATGGTTAGATTGATTAATATCAACTTTTAAGACTTATCAGCTGGGGCAACATGGCTTGAAGATATGCACGCTAAAACTCACTCTGCTTTCTTCACAGGGTTTCAGCCCTGACCTGGAGAGTTTACTCTCTGGTGTCAGCAAATGGTCTAACCATGGTTAACTCTTACTGCCTTTACAAAAATTGATGAGGTACTAAAAATGGTGGACACTGAGGGATACTGCAATAGTTTATGTTCCTTCAATTTTCCTGCTGTATTTATGTAGTCTGTGGAGGAATAATGAGAAAGTAACTATATTTTTTCTGTGTTGGGGTTTTGAAGATATAAAAAATGGAAGATGCTGTGTGAATCAATTTTTTTTTAATACTATTATTATTTGAAACAATAGAATTTACTAAAAGCACTGCAAAACCTGAGAAACAGCTGTGGAGAGCATCTCTGTGAGGGTTTACTGATCAAGTTTTGTGGATTTATTTAAATCATAGTAAAGAGAAATTGTAAATTCTTTCATGAAAGGCTGATAAAGGCAGATATAACTTCCCATCCTGCAAGAATGTAACTGATTTTATAAATATGCTACTGAATTAAGAGATTGCCCATGTACTTTTGCTTGCTGCTTCTGGATTTACAGGGTTTTCTTGCTGTTGATGTGTCCTTAATAAACACTCTCTGGTACTTAAGATTCTCCGTTTCCTTTTTCACTGAAGTTGGTACTAATGCTTCTGTCCATTTCTGTATGACACAGGGTGTTGATCTCAATCTTTAATGCGTATGCAAGTGTTATTACACCTTTTTTGTTTCCTCATGTTGGCTTTGGGAAAATGTTGAAGTTTAAACCTGTTCCTCAGTTTATGTTACTTGTTTGTTCCTGGCCAGAGGACATCTGTGTGTAATCTGATGTACTGGCTTTGTGTTCCATCTTAACGTCAGATTTTATGTTAAGAGATCCTAAAAAAAAAATAAAAATGGAGAGATTCTCGTATTGGAACTGAAGTGTTGTAGAGCTACCAGTTCATCTGCTGCTGCTTTGTGCAAAGACATGTAAGCTCGCTTCTGGTACAGGGGAGATAATCTTTTTCAGCCTAATGAAAAGTCACTAATAAGGGTTATTACTTCTGACAGCTTTGAGAATGTGAACCAGGACCACCCAGTCTGCTGGGTTTGTAATAGGGGTCTCAGAGTTGTAACTCTTGTAAACAGTTTTCCTTCAGAAAACGCTCCCGTAGTGACATGCAGCGGGATCTCTGGCAGTTTTTGGAAAAGCTTCTGTACTAACATGTCATGTAAATAAAGAAGGTCATTTATTCCCCACCATAATCCTGTAATATGGTTGTGCTGGGCTTCCTCATAGCAGCCTCATTGAAATTCCATTATGTATCACCCGGTTTTATTTCCTGGTGTAGTAATGCAAAATGGTGCTGACAGAAAGGAATGGACAAGATTGACTTTTTTTTAATGGGTGCTGTATCTTGGCTGTTTTCCCTTAGGAAAAGGAAGTGATACAAAGCAAAGGAAGAAGTTACGTTAATGACCACAGTGTATTTCTTGATACTAATAGGATTCTCTGGTGAAACCATTGACTGAAATGGACGGGGCTTCACTTTACTGCTTCCTGAGTCAGTGCTGTTTAAAGGAGAAAACTTAGTAACTCTGTAGAGTTCAGTAACTCCTGTCTTTCTGTCTGAACCTCCTGTTACGCATTAATTCATTTTTATTGCTTCTTGGTTACGCCCAAGCTTGTGATGGAACCGCTTCTCCCTTAAAGTAGCTTTTAGAAACAACTTCAACTGCATCATGTTCCCTAAGGCTGTTCTCCAAGGACAATGCCATAAAGCTCTTAATAACAAAGAAGAACAAGCTAGCTTGCTTATTGCCCCAAATGAGACCCAGATGTTTGGAGTGTGAAATAAAACAAATGACCAAATTGGAGAGTGAACCCAAAATTACTTGGGTAATTTCTGGATATTAAAGGCTGGAGTACCAAGGCTTCTCCCTTAAAGCCACCTATTAAAAAAAAATTCAAAAGCACTGTCATTTTGATTTTCTGTTGAAGAATGAGCTGTACAGTGAGTAGCAATGCAAATATAGATGTTAAATCAAACTTGGAAGTTGTTGAACTTGTGTGGAAAGGACCAGAGTGCTACTCATTTCATGACAAATACGCAGTACTGTGGTTTGGTAGTAAAGCTTTTGCTGCTCAGTAGAAAAGCAGACACAGAATTTGGAGGCCAGTGGGTATCACACACATTCATGGGGTTAAATCTAGATAATTGCTATAATCAAGGAGACAACAATAAAACTGACAGTTTCTATCATAGCTGGTGTATCAACTTAAATTTTCGGGTGAAATGTCAAAGAAAAAGAAAAGTCGTTTTACCACAATGCAGACTGTGTCCTATGGTTGAAAGGATAAAGCCCTGGGAAGATGCTGGCTGACTTTTTGCTATGTTACACTTGTGCTTCCATATGCATTTTGTTCTTTTCCATCTATACTGATCAAGCCTTTGATATAGATTAGGTTTAGCTCGTGTTTGCTCTTCTTGTTTGTGGAACTCCGTAAGACAACAGTATCTGAATGGGATGTGACCCTTCCAATGGTGTAAACATGAGAGATGCAGCCGAAGTCAGTACCCCAAAGAAAGTTTCTCTTCCAGGGAAACAGGCCCTCTGGCTTAAAAGCAACTTGAGCATTTTCCTATAAAAAATGAGGGGTTTTCCTCCTCCAGAAGCTAAGAAAAAGAATAAACTAAAAATAAAATAAGGGTAAAAATAGCCCTTGTAGAGTGCAGGTCTTCTCCTCCATTTATTTCTTTGAATGGTCCTGATAAGCATCTTCAGTCTACCTCTAGGCTGGTAGCATTGTGTTTCGAAGCTCCAGTGGTTGTTTCATACTTGTTTTTTTAATAGTCAAGGGACTCTCAATAGTTAAGTTTCTCTCCTGTCCCAGCTTCAGACAGAGGAGGAAATATTATTAGCCTGGTTGGAGCCGGGAAGGTAGGAATTTCACAGTTAATAACTTCTTCATTGTTTTTCTAAGGGCCCGTGATAGTCCGTGATTGGCATTGAGGTTGTTTCCCTCTATCCTTTTGCCTTCAGGACATAGAACCCCCAAATGGGCAGTAGGAAGAGGGAGGAAAGGGAGAAACTGGCACTTGTTATGTATGTGAGCGAAATGGTTCTGGGAGGTGAGAGAGAGTGTTTGTCCTGTGCTGAGGCAGTGTGTTTGGTGCTATATGTGCCTGCTCTAAGGAAAACAATAATAGACTGGGGGACAATGTTGCATGTATATGTGTGACTTTGAAAGGTCACAAATTCCATAAATATGCGTTTCAGGCCATCTGAATCATAAAGCAAGAAAATGCAGTTTGTAGCATGATGCAGCTGTGAGATATAGGTATTTATGTATTTAATAAGAGCATAAAGTCAGCCTCAAATATAACTAGGAGGAGGAGAGCAGCTTTCTTGGGGGCATGTGAGGGTGTCAAGAGTTGGGGCACGAGGGCTTTAGCTGAAATAAAATGAGAAGAAAGTAATGTTCATAGAGATGTATTTATAGATATATAGATATGCATACATATGCCTGTACACACATACACTGCTTTTAGTTGTTGCTGTAATTATGAAACTTTTTCTTTGCTTCTTCAATGACCAGTGATGGTTGTTTAAAGCCTTATATTGGGAGCATGCTGAATTTGTACACAGGCACGCTTCATAATCTAAAGAAGCTTTGCAGAAATGCTTTGAATAGAGGCTTAAAATCTACATTTCTATTGTTTAGTATGAACTATATTTGTTAGTACCAAGTTTAAATTATTTTCTGATGAACTCAACAGGGGAAAAAACCTCATGTACCAAAAGCCAGAAGGTAATGGGCATGCGAGCTCAGACCCAAAATATGAGTAGTCCAGTATTATGTGTCCAGCTGAAACTCACAAAGGGACAGCAAATGAAGAAAAAGCAAATATATAAATTACACCATGGCAGAGATCACTTGAATCATTAACTGGGCCTTTGTAATTAATATTACTTAATGTTCTTAATTGTTTCTCTTCTTTACCCACATAAACTAGTAACCAATGGTATGCAATCAGTTGGTACACAATTGAACAGTATGTTGTGTGGGAAAATTGATTGTATTTGTTTTTTGAAGCTACCACCCCCAACATTTGATACTTCCAAACTCTCTCTTGTATTACAAAAGATGAGAAAAATTGTTTCTTATCACCTTCCCTTGCTTCATAATCATATAGACCTTTAGTGTATTCTCCCTCAGCTGTTTTCCTTGTGGGGAGTCTACTAAGCTGTTCCAATACAGAAGTTGCTCTGTAACTCCGATCATCTTTGTCGTCTTTCTCTGAACATTATGGTTAAGATCCTTTTGAGGTGTAGCCTAGCATTGTATTTCTTCTTTTTTAATGTGTATCTATCTCTATATTCTCCTCGAAAATAATGTCATACTATATCCATCCTAGTCAACATATTAGTCCTTATTAGTCCACAAGTTACCTGAGCTATGTATCTTGCAAAATATGTCTTGCTGTCTGCAGTGTTGAAGGAAGGAGTTACTCTCATTAAGAACTCATGGGTACCTCTTGTTAAGTCTGAAGTTCTGTTACCTAAAGTTGTCATTCATAACTGTTATGATGGGCAGAGATATTTTGCATATGTGTCTAATGTTATGAATATTTATGTATAATAATGTTTGATATTCTATGGAAGTGCTCCTACTCTGCTTTTGTGTGTGATTAGAAGAATTGAACCTCCTATGTACTTGGTTCTATATGAGAGATTTTAAGAGGATGAAACCATATTCTATCCCAACACAATTAAACTATATCCTAGGCTGAAATTTTCAGTTTACTAAGCAATCTTAGTTACTAAAAGCGTGTCAGCGATTTATAATAATTCCAGAAGAAACAGTAGTTCACTGCTGTAGTGAATCCCTGCATACAGAAATACAGGTTTTTAGCCTCTACCATTTCCAGCTTCCTAAACGTCTTCCAACAGAAGCATAGGTGAATATACATTTGAGCCTAGCGAGAGGGACACTGTGCTAGTGTGGTGGGCTTACACGTAAGCCTTGGAGGTGACATATGGACTCCTTGGAACACCATTGCTTCAGGACTCTTCTGGTGCTTGGTCAGGTTTTATGGGTCACTTACAGGGACTTGAGGAGAAGACTAATGTACAGAATGTGCGAAGTTCTATTTCCCACGCATAGTAGTGGCTAAAGTAAGCTGGAAGATGGAGGGAGTTGCAGTGTTATGGGGATTGTGGACCTTACAGTCAGCATGTATCTAATCAGACTTAATAAGCTTGACTCAAGGCAGGTATTGCCAGAACTGATATGACTCCTGGAGAGCCTGTCTGCACAGTTCTTCAGCTTCCAGGAGATTTTATTAGTCTGGACTCCATGCTGTGCCAGTCCAGAGTTGCTTGGGAATCAACACTGAAACTCATCTGTTCTGTGGCATTAGATGATTATGCATCATTCTGCCCAGTGCTCCGAATTCCCGGAATACTTTGCAGGTCTTATTAGCTGTAAAACATCCAGTTCAAAACACTTCAGACACTGAACAGCTGCATTCACATCCAGCAGTCCCAGGTCAAATAACCTGGACCAGATCTTGTCTGGCTCAGTGCCGCAGATTCCTTCCTCTGTGCGTAGCTCAGTGCTTGGGGTGGTGGTGGTTTGGTGCTGTGTGTGCACATGTGTGCATGCACACATGCCGATTGCATGGTGGGTGTGTGTTTAACATGGGAGAAGAGAACAGGCAGTTTTAAGCTGTAGTGTGCTACAAGTCCTGAGTGAGTGGTGTGTGAGCTTTTCAAAAGTGTCCTTGGTGGACTTCATGTCGTGTGATGTTTGAAAGAAAATCAATACTCAAGTAATGTCAGAATGAGATCTTAAAACGCTTAGGGTTATTTAAAAGGGCAACTGGGAACTTGGTTCTTTATCCATGACTGGTAGGGCAGTGTTAGCACATGCAAATAATAGGTAATAGCAATTTAAAATATTGATCTTCTGGATTAATTTGATAGTAAGTTAAGGAAAAAAAATTGATGTCAGCTTTTTATTTTTTATGTAAGAAGTTGTTTGTGTCACTGCAAAATGTTGACTTCTCAGGTTGCAAACTCCCTAACCTTGAAAATGCATTTTTTGTTACTATATGCATTTTCTTGTCTGCTTGTTGGTGGAACCTCCTATTCTAGAAACTTAACCTGATTTTGCTTATTTCAGTGGTTTAGACCAATAAGCATAAATGCATCATTTACGCAATCCTTGCAGGTAGAGATGAGAATACTTTTGGACATTGCTTTGAGATAAGTCAGATGACTTTAGATTTGCAGTGCATATTTACATGTACACTGTAAGAGAGGAAATGACAATCGGGCACAGTGATAAACATTAGACAACTATGTGGAATAGATGCATTTCACTGGCAGTCTTTTTCATTCTGACCAAAGAAGAAGTGGAACAAGTTTAGTGTTTCTCAAGAACTAGTGGGAGTCTTGCTGAAAGAGGACAGAATTGAGGGGTACGAAGCCCTGTTTTACCATAAGTAATTATTTTTGTTGTATTTCATCCTGTTATGTGGATCAACTATTCTAGAATATAAACATGCTTAGCTGAAGACCTGAATTTGATGAGGATTCAGTAGCACTTTATATCAAATTTAAGTTAAACAAGATTAATTAATTAATTAGGTATAAAAGTGTGAGATTTCACATGGGTAAGGGAATCCAGTTTAAAATCTTCCCATGAACTTTCCCAAATGCGAACTAGTGCTTCGTATCTCCCATGTTCTTCCTTAGTGTTTCCTTTACTGATCTGTTTTCAGAAACTGTGAAATAGCTGGTTTTTGGATCTGCTTAAGTTCGTGTGCAGCATGTGCCACGTGTAATGTGTAGGCTCTGTAAGCAAGCTTGCAAAGCATCCTTTGATCTGTTCTAGGTGTCTGAAAGAGAAGTTAATATTCCCTTTTCCTCCATCACCCCTTTGTCTTGCAGGACATGTTCATATGGTGGCCATATGAAAACCCCAGAATATTAGTTTGATCTGAGGAAGGTCTTTCAATTCCAAAAATTCCTGAATTCTGATAGTGAAATTACTCACTGTGGAAGAAAACTGGAAAGCAGACATTGGGTGCTAAGTATCAGCAGGTTTCTAAAGGTTCCTGGTGTCTTCTGTGATCAAAACTTTACCAAAAATCTGTTACTAAAATTGACTTTTAAGGTAGATTGGGCACAAAGGAGGCATAAATACAGGCTTTGATATGAATGTATGCAAGAGGTTGGCTTCTTATTTAAAACAGTGGAGTTCTAAGGAATTAGTTTGTCAACTTCATTATGTAAGTAACATTCATTAGGACTGTGAAAGCAAGTGACTTTTTATTATTAGACAACAGAAAAAGGAATGTGGAAAAAGATTGCTTCTTATAAGCAGAAGTGCTTTTAGATTGTGCAGGGCTGGCATACGTTTTATGAAGGAGAGGAAGCTTTTTATAGCTACTAGGCTGGAGTAACTTGTAACAGTTGATTTCTTAAAATTCACAAGCTGTGTTCATCCGTATAAAACTTTTCACAGTGAGTGAATAAAATGGGCTAAGGTATAAACATTAAGCTCTAAATGTTCGTTAACATGTTGCTGGAAGAATCTTTAAGATTGTATTCCATATGACCATATAGTTGCCCTGTTACCTGTGTGTTCCTGTCTTCTACAGCAGTGCCCATATTTTCAAGGTGGAATTTTTAAAAATAGTCTTTAAAATAAAAACTCTTCTTGTCTGTATCCTGTAGCTAATGTGAAAATAATCTCAGTTGGTCAAATGACTTCATTTACTGAACCTAGAGTTTTAGAAGACAGGAACTCCAGATAGCTCCTCGTAACTGTTCTTCAGAGCAGTGGAAGCTGTCTATGGAGGCCATATGATTCGCAGTTAGTAGGCATCTAGAGGAAAATGAAGTGATTTGTGTACTCATCCCTGTTAAAACATTCCAACTTTGTGGTCACTGTCACTTGACTCCCTACCTCAAGAACGTAGGCAGGTGGTCTGCAGATGGCATGATCCCTTTGGCTCGTGTGGGAATAATCTACGCAACACGTTCTGTGCTGAGCTCATACCATGAGGTTTACTATAATGGGAGCTTCATGTGTTTATGCATAATAGAGTAAGCTTCTTAAATTGGAAGATAATCTAATTATTTTTTATTCTTATTGTAACTGTTTTAGGCGTCTGAACAAGAATAAATTGCAAGTTCTTCCAGAGCTGCTTTTTCAGAACACACAGAAGTTAACTAGATTGTAAGTACAACCTGATTTATGTTCCTATTGTATGTTCCTTATTATACAGATGTGTTTTGACTGTGGTGAGAGGTTTAATCTTTGTGATATTAGAACTGCTAAATAGTAAGGGCTCTTGAGATGATGTGTTATGTTTGCATGTATGTAGTTGTAATTCAGCGGAGCATAAATATCAGAGGGATGAGAAACCACAATTTTTTCTGTTCCTCATATATTCACCATGATGACTTCAAGGTGAATTATTTTTAACTCTCTATGTAGAGGTATAGAGACCATGAAACGTGTTAAATTCTCATATCCAGTATAGTCTGGATGTCTACAAAGAGAGATTGCAGTCTTATTTAGAAATTCACATGTCGACATAATACAGGTTGTTACAACTTTAATACCTCTCTATGCAACCAAACAAACTATTTAGGCAGTCCTGTAAATTTGTCTTCCTGTGGAAATACAGAACACATGACGATGGTGAAGGTTAGTTTTGCAATCAGCTATCTAAAAAAAGACTCTTTGTTGATGTTTTAAAAGCAGACAAATTGAACAGTGTTGTGCAGTGAGTGACATTGATGCAGTTTTGGACAGCTTCTGTAATGAGCTTTGTTGTTGTCCAAGTTTGCTCATGAAAAACCGTAAAGTAAGTGAATGACACTCTTTTGGAGATGAAAAAATATAGAAATAATTACAACTGTAGCTGTCTTATAGTCTTGAAATCTGCTTGAAAAACTTACAGACTTGATTTTGCAAGCTTGTCGTAGCTTTTGAATGCACTAGAAAACATTTGCTCCATGGTTTTGCTAGGGCTGAGAGGGTTTGGTTGTGTTTCCTCATGTTATTTGTATGTTTTTGACATTCTGTATCTTGAAACTCCTCTTGAGTATAAAGCATGAGCTGGTACTTACTTGCAGATGCCCTTATCTGGTCTCAGAAAGATGCCAGTTGCATTTATTTCATAGAAGAGTTGCTTCATGTAGCTTGGTTGTCTAAGGAAGTGGTGATGCTTTAAGAAAAAGAAAAATTACAGAGTTTACTTGTATCCATTTATGCAAATTCCACTTTAACATGTTGAAACTTCCTCCGAGTGGTTGCATTGTACACGTCTATCATTAGGCTGGTAGTAACTTTGTTGTAATTTGTGGGTTTTGAGGGAAGGTTGTGTGTTTGATAACCTGTGTGCATCTGTCGTGAGGAACCTTGCACAAAGAAACCACGTGAAAGTAATTGAGGCTTTTCAATAGCAGAGTATGTGCTTTTGAGTAGATCATGTAATCATGATATATTATAGTCCTTAACAGCAAGGGTAATAATTTTGCTTTTAGAATATAAAGATTGTAATAAAATTACATAAATTAGAATGATTAATATGAATGCTGTAATCTGTAATGCTTCCCAACGGATGCTGTCGAAACATTTGTCTTTATTCTCTGACATTCATTCAAAGCCTTGCTTACGATGGAGTAGGGTTTTAGATAGATCACTTGAGCAGTGTTTGTAAGTAGAAACTTGCTTTTTCTTCTGAAGATACAAGTGTTATATAAATATAGTGTATATTTTAAGTAAATAAATCTTAGCTAAAAGTGAACTGTTATGGTTCCAAATGCAGTTTGGTTGTATGGTTCTCAGTGATGGGATAAGAATGAGAAATTTGCTACCTACTCAAACTAGTAAAAATACACACACGTATTTTTTTTATACATGGAGGAAAGATAAAAGTATGTGTTTAAGTTGATTACTTTCTATTTTTTGTGTTACTGTCTTGCTCCTACTGCTTGTAGATTTGGGGGTTGTTCTTTCTCGCTTCTGCTATGACTTGTCTTCAATCCAGCAGTGTGTGGCTCTACTTTGTCCACCTATGCCTTTTTGGGCAAAGCACTTTCATGGAGAGACATGGTGCTTGCATTCCTGTCCTGCAGCTGCTCTGACCTCGCCTCTCAAGAATCACAGAATCATAGAATAGTTTGGG
>NW_009933144.1:15355-42600 GCF_000696875.1 Nestor notabilis | reverse complement strand
CCCCGGTCCAGGCTCGCCCTCCGAGGGGGCTGGGCGGCAGCAGGATGTTCCTCAAGCTGGCCGTCGTGGTGCAGGTGCTGTCGCTGCTGGCAAGCCGGGCGCACGGCTTCCCGAAGCCCGGGGGCAAAGGTAAGCATCTTCCTTAACGCATTTTCTCCGTTTTCTATGAATGGGGAAAGTTTCTCAGGGTACAGATAAAGTAAAAACTTTCCATCCGCTTGACTAAAAGCAGTTAGATCCTAAAGAAACAATATTCCTGGTGCAAGACACTGGATCACTGAAGTTGCAATCTAATATGAAAGTGAAGATAGGTGCTGGTAGAGGGAAAAGCTCTGAATTTTTTCAGTCTTTTCCAAGCAATGTTTTCAACCATTCTATAGCAGTTTCTGCACAAGTCTCTCTCTCACTCCCAGTCTGCCCTGGTATTCTGGATGTAAGAGATTTTTAATCTCTTGGTTGTGCCAATCCGATTATTGCTATTTTAGTCAATCTCTTACAGCATTTCCCCCCCCCCCCCCCTTTTTTTTATTAGTTTTCTTATCAGAAAGGGGTTACTAAGTCTATATCTGTATTTGTATTACATCTTTTGCAGAACCTCTCCTTCTGCCCCAAACAATCATGCTTTGTTTAAATGCTGTCCCTTGGTAGTTGCATGCATCATATAAATGAGTGTATATATGTGTGGTTTTTTATTCTAGATAAAGCTATACACAACAGACAATTAAGTGTAGAAAGACCTTTGGAGGAACAGGTAAGTGATATAAAAAATATTTACAATTTTTTTTGGTTTGCGTAGTCCCGTAATATTTTGAGCCTCCAAGTACCAGATCCATGAATATCCTAATGGCTTAACAAATGAGTTATCAGATTTGTCAGTAAATATTGATGGGCTTGGACACAAAACAGAGAATGGGCATATAGAGTTTTACTGTCCAGCATTCCAAAAGCAGGTTGTTAGCTCCAGCAGATCACAGGTGTGCCACCCTTTTGTATTGACATCCTACAGGAATATAGCAGGAGCTTGGATTGAAGTGGGAAAATGTAACTGGCATTTATCTTTAAATGGAAAGCCCATCGCAGCTTCTCATAATGTCCAATTCTGATCAGAGGATGCAGTGGAACTGACAAAAAGTGCCAAGCGCTTAATCATGCTCTACTTATTAAGGCAAACTTCTTACTGGGAGTGAAGATCAGGTATTAAGGCTTCTGCTGGTACTGATAAATTAAGAGATCGCGCATTTTAGTGTGTTTATTCCTTCTGCCTGTTTGTTTTGTTTGTTTTATCTTTGTATATCAGATTGCTGAAGCTGAGGCAGACAAGAATAGGAAGATAGCTTCCACAGGTAAAATATCTTTCCTGGTTTTATAGCAATATTCATAACGGATTCAAAGAGGTGTAAGATTTTATGTCATGTGTGCATTGATATATTTTCCAGAAAATAAGCCAGAGTTCAGAAATTATTCCTTTGTCGATGATCTGAATCTGCTAAAGTCAGTAGCAGAAAGAGAGAGGAATGAAAAGGAGAGGGAGTCAATTAGAAGCTCTTTGTACGAACAGCAACTGGCCATGGATGATGCAGACTCCACCAAGAACCGCAGGCTTGTGGATGACTATGACTCCACTAAAAGTGGGGTGGATTATAAATTCCAAGGTATTCTGTAATTATCTTTCAGTGAACTTTAGGTTAGACTTCTCTTGCAGTCTGATTGCAGTCATGAATGTTGCAGTCACCACTAAGCGTGAGCTGTTTGTTACTGGAATGCAGTTTCGATTACTTCCAGTAGTGGAAGCTTGTCATATTAGAATTAGGTTTTGAAACACAAGACAAAAGAATTGCTGTTGATTTTCACAGTCTTATTCTGTGGAGGAAAATCCAACTGTGTAGTCTGCATTATGTTTTCGAACAGTTTGATGGAAGGAAAATGGGACATGCTTTTAAATGAAAATACGTTTATTCTGGTTTGAAAGGAAGATGCACTTTTATATAGAGCTAAATCACATATATTTGTTCCAAGTGTTCTGTGCAATGTTAGATAATTGTCCTCATCACAAAGCTAAAAAGTTACGGAAGGCCAAAGAACACTTGCTTTTACTACAGGAGTAGTTAATTGACTTGTAGTTTAAGTGAGCCCCCTGAGAGCTGTGAGCAGCATTTAGCTCAGGATCTTTTTAATTATATCAAAGTATGCTGATCACAGACCAGGGTTTCCTCATCATACTCGCTTTCCCATTGGTAATGATAATATTATTTGCTGTAAGTAATGATTACATAATTAAAACTTCATTTGCTGAAATCCAGACAAAGAGATAGTATGCTGTTTGTCATGATCAGTTTTGGTCTAAGGGGCCATACAATGGAAGTTGATACCAGGAAGATGCATATAAGCAGATATGTGAGCAGTGTTCTCTCATTCTTACGTTCTTTTTTATAAGCAGGAGAGTATGCTCCTGAAATTCATCTCTGCTCTTTCAAAAGAACAAGTCAGGCATTTTTCAGATGTGGAAAATGGGCACAAAGAACTTTTTACTGGGAGTGATGTAATGGGTTCTAAAATGTGTATCAAAGTATATTCCTAATGTGTCTAAAAAGTGCTGGTTTGCTCTGAAAAGAAAAAGATGTGGGCAGATATTTCTTTTACAAGATGTCTAATCCAAATGAGTTAGGACACTCAGCACACAGTTAAACTGTAATCCTTTTAGATGATCCAGATGGCCTCCATCAATTAGATGGCACTCCTTTGACTGCTGAAGACATCGTTCAAAAAATTGCTGCAAGAATTTATGAGGAAAATGATAGAGGAGTGTTTGACAAGATCGTTTCAAAACTTCTAAATCTGGGCCTAGTAAGTATCTTCTTTACACTTCATTTAGCTGATTTGTGGGTTCATTTAATGCTCTGTTAAAAAGCAATTGTATGAACACTGTGTCCTGCTGACTTGAATGAAAATGAATGGGGTGTAGGCTATAGGCAAGCTTCTTGAGTCATTCGGGCACATTGGTTTAGCTCTGCAATAACATTGTTGTTCCTGTGATGGCTTTGCAAAAAAATAGGCCAAGCTGCAGAATGTTGAGAAAACATTCACTGATTGTACTCCTCCCATGTCTGCCCTCATTTTTCCTGTAATTTTTCTTCTCATTCTCATCAAGATCTTTTGTATTTTTAATTTATTTTGGATGCTTATGGGGAAAGGTCTGAGCCTATTCCTATCCACCTGCTAATTATTGTCACCAGCAGGTGTATAATGGTGCTTGTTAGCTGGGGATACATTTCTCATTGTTACTGATTTTTAGCAAGACTGGATTTGTCCCTGACCTCTAGATGTCTCAATGGTTTTAGCCATTGCAATATGGGATCCTTATATTTTGAAATATAAACCTTATCTTTTCTGCAGTAGATTTTACAAGTAGCTATTGCATGCTGAATGCCACTAATATGTTGCAGAATGTATGTATTTATACACACACGCACATATATACACATATATACCACACTTAAGCTCCATCTTTAAAGCTAGACTCCAGTATGTTAAGTCCTATATGGGTTTGCTTTCCTACTGGAGGCTGTATGGGTGGGTGGGTGTTTTTTATGTATACCCACCTATTTCATGTGTGTTTGTATGTGTGTATATGTATCTTTATAAAAATATAGACATGTCTCTATGTGTACACATATACATCAGTAAACGTATTGCACCTAATTTGTCTGTGCTTAGCTTTGAAGGAAACATGTTTGAAGCAACCTATTTACAAAGCTCAAGTTTCGTATCTACAATTAATCTAGGAAAACCACAATATTCTATAAGTACTCTGCACACATGTTTCAACAGATCACAGAGAGTCAGGCCTATACCCTGGAAGATGAAGTAGCAGAGGTTTTACAACAGCTAATTGCAAATGAAGCAAAGGACCGTGAGAAGGAGTCTGAAGATTTTGATTACCCTCCAAGCAGAGCAGAGAGCGATACAAAAGAAAAGCAGCAGGAAAGAATGGTAACTTCTTAGCAAATTATTTTGACTCATCTGCCAAATGTACAAGCAGACCAATACACTGCTTTGCTTTAGGGAAAAATTTGTTCAATCTGGAAACTAAAGGTGTTCTTAAAGTAATTCCATCAGATAGAAAAATGAACCATGAGTTACTTTGAGGTTTAAGTCAGATGCCAAATTGAAATAACTTTGAGAAAGTAGTAGAATCTTCACCTCACAATTAGGAAAATGTTGCTGTAAGATAATGATGCTATTTATTGCTCTGTTAACTCTATCACCAAAAGCAATGTGCTTATAGATAATTATTTTTTTATGTCTTTTATGGAGACATCAAGCAAAGCTGATCAAGATAGTTTCATTAATGGAGAGCTTGATGATACACTGGATAACACATGGTCATCATCTAATATCTTGGAAAGAAGAAATGAGCTGCCCTCTGAAGATAATTTTGAAGACCTCCAATATTTTCCAAACTTTTACGCACTATTAAAAAGCCTCAACTCAGGTGAGCTCATTGTGTGCTTACAGGAACAGTTAGGAAAAAAGTTAGAAAATCTGTATTTTCTCTGTTTTTTTCTCATGCTCTCCCTTCCCTACAGCTGCCCTAGTTGCCAAGAGACCATGTGCTTTAAAAATGTTCTCTAAGATGCATAGCAGAAATTAATGAGTAGTGAGTATGGCAAAACACTGGGAGGAACAGCACTCAAAACTGCAAATTGTGTGACCTAGGTAGCCCTTCCCATCTTGTGCTGTATGATTCGGGAGCCCTGAATTCTTCTCATTCCCGTAACAGCTTGATGGAAAAACTGGCAAATTGTTTTCTCCAGAGATCTTTCCAGTAACATCCGTGTCTTCTAAGCCAACAGAGGTACGAGTAAGCCACAGTAGAATTCTCCCAGTGATAGTACCAGTAAATGAGTCTGAGCCACCCAGCCTTTTCACAAACCACAGATTTGCTGTTTATTGCAATGAAAGCTCTGCATGTCTCTTCCTATTCCGGTGCTAGACATCATTGCCTTCCAGTTATTTCAGGCAAGACTGTGGCACCTCGCCACAGCCCCTTTGTCAGCACACTCTGCCACACACCCACTCTCACCCTCTGCAGCCAGCATATCTTCTCTCTTTCCAGCACAGTCAGCAACAATTCATTCTGTAGATTCCTTGTCCTGCAGGAGACATAATCTTGCTTCAAACTGTTCTTATAAACTCCTGAGTGGAGAGCTAGAACCTGGGGGCATGTTTTGCTCAAATCCAATCTTGAGCAAAACTTCATATTCTTCTTTCTGTTCTTTTCATTTTCCCATAGCAGTTCTGTATGCTGCTTCTTTCTCTTTTTCTACTCACAAAGCAGAGAGGCATGTTGGGTTTAATAGGTTATCAAGCAAATAGAACCAGGTCCCACTGGCTGCACATCTCTACCTGTCTCCTGCTTTATGCTGTTCACCTTCTGGCTTGTGTCACGCTGGAGGACAGGGGATTCAATTGCATCCTACAGATATGGGTTAAATTGCAGGCAGCAATAAAAACACCTGCTGAGCAGCTCTCCAAAGGGGCTGACCCTCTGCCAAGGCTGGGAGTGTATTTCTGACTGTCCCTGTCTGACAGTGCCCCTGGCTCTGTTGGGTCCCTCAGCAACAACCTGGGTTGCAGGAAGAGCTTGGGTAAACTGTGTGAGGGGGGAGTTTCATGCTGCTAATGCAGAAATAGAGTCATATTGTTCAGCAGATAAACAGTGAAAAAAGAAAGCTAAGAAGCAATGATTGTGAAGATAGAGATATGTATGGGCAAGAAAGATTGATTTTTATAACGAAAAATCATTGTTAGTATCCTATTCTGGAGCCATGATCCTCCCAGCCATGTTATATTATATTTTTCCAGCCATGATACTGTGCATGCTAACAATCTCATTTGAGACACTTTACATTTTTGTCATTGAACTCATGGATCTTATAGGACTAAGGATCACTGAGCTATCTTCCTCATACAGAGCCAGACTGACCTACTAAAAGAAAAAAGACAGAGACTGTAGAAAATTCTGCCTATATCTGCCCTCTGACCAGCAATTTGAACTCTGTCAAGTCACTTCATCTCAGTGTTTAGTGTTCTTATCTGTAAAATGGAATTATACCATTTGCCTTCCATAACATAGACCTTCAAGACAAAAAGGTATGAAGAACCAAACCCTGAAGTTTTAAAGCATATTCAATTGTACTTTGCAGGAGCAGTTTAAGGGGAAACATATATAGGAGTTCTCTTTGCTAATCCAGCACAGCATTTTCTCTTTAGTGAGTAGGTCATTTCTTACGCATGAAGTTTGTGCAGAGTCTGCAGAACTGAGTTTTCCAAGTTGTCTGAAGTCTTTGACTAGTTTTGCTGTATCTCCTCATGCAGAGACAGAGGCAAAAGAGAAAGAGACCTTGATAACTATTATGAAAACCCTGATTGATTTTGTGAAGATGATGGTTAAATATGGAACAATCACACCAGAAGAAGGAGTTTCCTATCTGGGTGAGAGCACATACTTTATGCAACAGTGTTATTAATGCTATGTTCTTTCTTTACCAATAGTGGTAATTATCTTCTGTTTCTTGCTCATATGAATTCTGTTTTAGACTTGTTCATTCAAAATGTTAAAGCTGTACTTGGCAATGATTCATCATTCATTATAGCAATGTTAAATTCCAAACTGCTTTAATATTTCCATCAAATGAAGGAAAGGTTATTTATCAGATACGTATGCAGAAGATTATTCCACTTTCACACATGTGAAGCACACTTGATTTCAGTGGCTTTATGTCAGGGGAAGATTAGTGTTATGCTCAGATATATTGTTGTGGATCAGGTACCTGCATTTTCTAAAAAGAATCCAGCACTTCAGTACCTTTCATCTGTCACCTGTATGCAGCTAGGGTAGATGGGACCTAATGCTATAGTCTTCTTACCAAATGAAACTCCTTCTATGTATGGAAAGTGTTACATCTTGGCACAGGAGTGGTTTTTGAAGCACTTTCTCCTGGATCTGTTTTAGAGTCTGTGGCTCTGCAGATTCTGTAAAATTTCCTGGAGAGGGATGTTGGAACAGCCTGGTTTTGTTGTTCTGTTTTCTCACACACCTCTCCTGGTTTTTACAAAACTTTTCTATTAACTGTTGGTAGGTAGCCTTTCTAGATTAACAAGCAAAGCTACAGAAGGGCTTGGCTGCATAAGTTCTGAACAAACCTTTCATTTCTTCTTAAGTATTCCTGATTCTGGGTTAGCCTGAAAAGGTTTTGTTTACGTCAGGGCAATTTCTCAGCTTAATAAATCAGCCCATTACAGAGATAAGACTGGCAGCGATCTTACATGATTTCTGCTGGTTTATCTGATATGGGCCATTGCAGATACATGGTTGATGCATGCAACTGTAACTGTATGGATTGATTATCAATTACTTGGCTACAAAAAATCCAGTGTATCATAATTCACATTCAGTGCATGATTGCACCTGTTCTCTAAAGAATTCATTATAGCTCCAACCAAGATTATCCCTTTATTTTCTGTGAGAAGCCTTGAATTTTGGAATGTTTTTACTACTTATGCTGCAGTTCAGCTCTTTACTTCTCTGGATGCCTTAAAGAAAGACGCACATAAAAAAATGGTTGGTTACAACCTCAGTGGTTTCAGTGGCATTCTACAAATGGAGATAATATAGCTTGAGCAGATATTGCCCTCAATGATAGTCTTGTGCCAAAATTTAATAGGCTAAATTCATCCCTGACGCAAGACCACTCAGATAATGGAATTACACTAGGGATGCATTTTTTCCTGCTCAAATTCAGGGCAGTTGTTTGCACTGGCTTTACTTTGAGTAAATAAATACTGTATCCCTAGAAACAAATTGCCATGATGACATAGTACAGAAGGCAGGGATTAGGTTCAGAGGTCTGATTCAGTCTGGATTTAAAGCAGGACTATCAACTGATATATCCAGACTCTGCCTTGCAAATGAGTGACTTACAGAGAGATGGATTTTTTACTCCATCAAAGCAACTTACTGTAGTGAAAAAAAGCTTTCTTATAGGTCTCTAGTTACTTCTGTGGTATTGGTTCTTTAGACTTGCTGTTAAGAAATTACTTTAAAGCTGACCTCCATTTATTGGACTAATACTGTCAAAGATTCAGGAACAGCAATCACTGGAGAATCTTAGCTTCTTGCAGTATCCCTAAGCATGGCAGCAGTTTCACTGCCACCCTTATTCAACTAAAAGTTACATCATAATATACCCAGTAATGCTTGAATAGGTACTGTGTTTCTGGTGCAGTTTCGGTTAGAGGATTGATGCCCAGCTGTGTTTATTTATAGCAGATAAAGGAATTAGTATGAATGACTGTCAGAGAGAAGAAACAATTTTTAAAATGGGCAGCTTTTTGCATACTGGCTCTGTGCAGATGGATTATATCCTTTCTCTGTTTTATTACAGTAGGAAACTGCCTAAATTACTTTTCCCTACTCTGTGGCTGAAGCCGTGCATAAGCTATGTCCCTGAATTATACATGCAAAATAATAAATCATTTACTGAATGAAGGCACAAGCTTTTGTGCCTCTCGCACAGATGCAGAGACAGTGACTTTGAATGCATATACCAGTAACAGCTGGTTTGGGATTTGGAAACCACAGCATTATGTCATCATCATTGTATCCTACTCTAGGCGAAAGTATCTTGCTGCTGCAGTGAATGATTTTATTAGGTTTAGCTTTAAGTTACAAAGGATCTAACTGCAGCGTGGTGCAAGAAAACACACATGCGGATACATACAAATGCAAGGAAGGGGAAGTTCTTGTTTTAATACACATATTCAATATTAAGTAGAAATTTAAAAGCTTTCCATATGCTAAATATCAGAACCCTGAAAGCCAGGAGAAAAAGTACTGCCTACCTTTTACAGCATCTATTCAGAAAGTATAGCTCTGGAAGCATTGAAGACAGGCTGTAACAAACTGATCTAAACTGTGTGTTCAGCTGAAGTGCACCATATGTGATAATTGCCCTGCTGTGGCAAAATGCCACTATTTTCCATCACTCTTTACTTCCTCAACTATGAATGCTATATTTTATTGTACTGGGTACTAATTCTTCTGTGGAGTGAAGGCCTCGTGGTATATGCATAGCCTGTTCAAAGGCTTTCAGAAATCCTTCTAGAAAGCTTATCTGCCTTCTGAAGATTGAAAGCTGTTCTAATATCGTTTTTGCAATTAAATTAATGGACAAATATTCTTGGTACAGAAAGCATAAGGTAATTAATCATATGACAAAGGATCTCAGTTACACAGGTGGCTTATTAATTAGATCCAACTGTGGTATCAACTCATCCACCTATGGGTTGGTTGTCAGCATCCAGCAAATGCTGCCCAAACAGCTGAACCCTCTTTGCTTGCTGCAGCCTGCCAGAGGCACAGGCTGTTATCACTGAACAGGATGAATATTAGGAAGGACTTAGGATAGCTATTGAAACAATGATTGCTGTTGGCAAGGATGCAGTGACAGAATGGAATGAAAGAGTTGGAATCTCTCCACGTAATGACCAGCAGAAAGCAGTAAGAAACTTTCAGAGAAGTTACAAGTGATTCAGCATAAAATATTTCATTATTCATGGCATTCATACTGTTTCTGTTGCATAAATAGCCAATACGGTATTTTCCAAGCAGAAATGAAAGGATTCTATCATTCATGGTGCTTCAAGAGAAAAAGTGCTGTTCAAGCCACTCACTTTGATTTCAGCAGAGCAGAATAAGGAGTGCATTGTATAGATACTTTACTGTTTGAATGTAGTTTGGGAATAATACCATACTTTCCTTTATTTTCCTTCTGTCTGCCGAGTAGTGTCATGGTGGAGATTCACTCTGAGAGCTTTTCTATCAGAGCCATCTATCACAGGCCAGATAAATGTTAAGGAAAATCTTTGTCTACACCACACAAAAGGGATTTTTTTTGTCTGCTGAGTGACTTTTCCTGCATACACCAGGCTATCTAGCTAATTTTAAAATGATAGCATACTATTCCACTACTATCCTGGTAAAAGCTCTGTTTGTGGTAATTATGTAAACTATAGTTTTGTAATACCATTATTTTAATAATACTGTTGTCAGCTTAGAAGTAGGAACAAATGGTTCCTGCCAGTTTGTTCAGATATGTTTGTAAATCATGTCCCACTAATAAGATCAAAATAATGAGTAATTTTTAGAAGCATTCTAGGAAATATTTGTAATTAGAGCCTAGTGGACCATAACAAAAAAAGAGCTTTGAGAGATGCTAGACAAATTCCTAAGAGGCACCACTGTGTAGGTATGAATTCTTTTTACACAGTACATTGATTATATTCTCCTGCTGTTAGCTGCTTGCAAGGGTAGATTTCTAGCAAATTTATCTATTGCCACCCCAACCGAATGAAAGTTGTGTTATCCAGTGAACTATTACCCTAGAAATCTAAATTAGTTATGCGCACATTGTATTCTTGCATGGAGTTCTCTCTTACTGGCTGGTACATACAGCACAAACTTTTGCCATCAGTACTTCTCTCTCTCACAGAGCTATAGAAGCTTCACCATGAAACTGCATGTTCTATCACATCACATGATTGAGGTTGGTAATTTTGTTTTCAGTTTCTAAATCAGGGCTCTGTTGGAAAAGAAAGAGGCAAAGTGTGGGAAGAAAATTAAGTTTGAGCACTCCATAGCTTTGCTCTTTCTGAGGGAGATCCCACTTTCCACCTCCTTGCAGTAGAGCATTTTACTTACTGGAGCCACAGTGTACAGCACACAGCCCACTGCAGACTGACTGGGGAGCAAACCCCCTTTTAATTAGGAGGGAAATGGAGAAATTGCTCCAGCTCATTAGTATGCAGTGTTTGAGTCACAGCTGCCTCCCTCCATAGACCCAACCAAAGCCACCTCTCACACCGCCTCCCTTTGGCTCTGACTCACTGTCAGAATCCACACTCTCCCCCGTGACTGAGTAGGAGATTGTGTTAGTTAGAAATGGACATGAACAGATGTCTCTATTTACCTCTTCTACCCCCTCATCATTTGTTCTCCATGGACAATTGGAAAGAAGACTGAACTGCAGGATGTACTAGCAATAGGGAAGTGGATGGTTCATTGGTAAGCTATTGCCAAGGTATACATGCACTCATCAGTTTGTCCTTTCCTAAAGTTACTCTTGGATATTGTTTTACTATAATACTCTCTTTCAGACAGACAGGCAGCATGAAATTTCCCCTGAGGCTGCAGGGGAAATAGAAGAGGCAGAAAGTCCCCTATGTTGATTTTTATCATGTCCCTGCCTCTGCATGCTGAGGAATATGGAATACCTATTCTGTTCTGCCTCTCACATTTGCACTTGGTAGCCTCCACAGCTCCACTTCTGATCAAGGCAAAGCTCTGCAATTTCTCTGGCATAGGCCAGTGCGTAGTAGACACAATCTGGTCTTTTCTTGGTCGAGGAGGACTTGTTTGAACACTGTGACTAATGGCTGAAGTTCTCATCAGCACAGATGCTGCAGGCCAAAGGTCTGATCATGATATTTGTTCAGGCAAGAACAGGCACAGAACCAAAGGCGTGAGGCAAAGAGCAGATCACAGCACAGACTGGCATCACCCTCCCTTACTCACTGTCTCCAGAAGCACATGCTCTCTGGTGCAGACTCTGTGATTTCAGAGGGGTGAGGGAAGGTGTGGCTAAACCAGTGCCAGAAGCTGCAAGTGATGTGTGGACAGTATCATGTGAACCTTTTCTTTCCTTCATTTTGACCTGGGAGGTGAAGGGCACTGACAGTATTTCATAATACAGCTAAACCCAAGATGAACTTGCATGAAGGTAAAATAAAAGGATGTGGGGACAGAGAGTGTGCAAAGGTCCCAGACAAGACTGGAACCTGGGAAATATGTTGATCACAGACCCCACTGCAACTTTATAGCTTTTCTTTCTGTAGCCTGGTCCCATGCCTCACCCATGTCTGTCCCATCCTACTTTTGCATTGGAATGTTTTGTTGCCCCCTCTGCTTAGACCTTATCACCTATTTTCCCCCATTCAGACTCACTGAAGAGAAAAAAAAATGGGTAGCTATGGTGTGAAAAGTCTATTACAGCTAACCTCCCAAGTCTTAAAAACCAGGACCACCACACACTACAGTAAAATGGGCATCACCTGAGAGTGACAGTGAGAACATGGTATTTCCAGTATCCATAGGATCTAAATTTTCCCAGATATCTTTCTGGGAGAGATCCAGTAGTTTTGTGATGAGAAAAAGAATTAGTTATCCTATTACATGACTATCAAATCATACGTCAAAGAACTAGAATGAATATATTACAGATCATTCCTTTGCTTATCACTAGCTACCCTTTACATTTGCAGCTTTTTCTTGCAAGTGTATTGCCTCGTCTTCCATTTCCCTTCACTGCCTCCTCTATGCTTTCCCCACTGGATACTTTATAAGAAATCTCCATCTCCTCATAGTGTCTCTTTTGACAAGTATATTGCTTAGTGCCTGAAAATCTAGGCTTTGCATCCTATCAAGTGGTTGGCATTACTAAAGAAAGGAGGGCAATGCTTTTATTTTCTCTTGCTGTATCTAATAGCTGCGTAAATAACCCCTCTTACTTTCCAAATTCAATATCTCTGTCGACAGCTGAGCACCGAGACCATAAGTTACGATTTGAGATGATGATGTGGGTGCAGGGTAAAGAAGGTGTCACTGAACTTTCAGAACTAAGCTCCATCCCACTCTTGCAGTAGAGGCGGCTGTGTGCTGCTTCAGTCCCCAACCATCATGCTTATAAGGTGCATGCTTCCAAAATATATAAAATGTGCACACAGGCCATGTAGCAGCCTCAGGATGGGAAAGGATTAGGAAAGGACTGCACCACACAGCTCTAGGAGACCTGGAGCAATGCAAAGGAAACAGGTTTTATCTGATACTGCTAATGTTTGTATTTCAAATCACTCTGACCATCTATCTTGCCTGTAATCATTTACAAGTGATGCCACTACCTGGGGTTTGTCACCTGACATGTCATTCCTCATGGCACCATTGTGAAAAATCTGTCAAACAGGAAGATTCAAAAGGAAAATGTCGTACCTGTAAGGCAGGGAGTTAGAAAGGAACAGGAGACTTGCAAGGCTGAGACCCATCTGTAACACCACAACGGAGGGATTTCTCTTGTTCATCACATTTTAGGCAGTTTACATGACAAATGCATGATACATGTATGAGCTAACTAAAAGTCAAGCTCTGCTTTTGGCTACATTGGTGAAGATCCAGTGGATATTGACTGTTCTTGGACCTGCACTCATGTAACTAAAAGGAAGATTTGGCCAAATAATTAATCAGGTATGCTGTTCCCCACAGAATAGTCACAAGCAAATGCTGTGATGTCCTGAGTTTTGTCACAGATGGAAAAAACCCCTACAAACTCTTCAGGATCATGTACTGCAGGAGACAGAGGAGCCCTGGGACAACTGTGCTTTTTTAATGCCTGAAATATGTGCATCTCATACAAGCAGTCATCAGCACAAAGCTTCCCAGCTGAAGCTGCTGCAATGTATGAACTCATTAAACTGATTTTTTTATCTATGATTAAGATTCTCAGGTACCATTGTCATCCTTTTTGCTCCTTTAATAAACACAGCCTATCCATGCTGTATGAAAACAGCAGCAAAGCAGGTCTTTCTGTGGAACTTTAATGACATGAAATCTCAGCTTCAGTCAATTTGATGAGGATAGAATGTGAAACTGCCTCCCGGGTGCAAGACAATTATGCAGATGAAAAAAACCTTTGCAGGAAGATTCACAAGAGTGCAAAAAACACCATAAACCTGTCAATCTATAGACAGACAGACTGGACTTTACAGAGAAGGGTCCGTTTCAGGCTTCCATTACCAATTTGTTAAATACTTGGATGGGTACATTAGTTTCTTCCTCTCTAATAAAAGCAAATTTAGTTGGTAATATTTTTCAGTGTCTTTTCCCATGGATTTGAAGGGTGTCACCACAGTGGTTTCTCCCAGAGCACAGATAAGCATTCTGCTTTTATGCAATTCAGATTTTTGGACTCAAAGGACTCACAAGTTTGAAAACTGCTAGGAATTTGCATTTTCAGATGCAATTAATAGGATCTATTGGTGTGTAGTGCCTGTAGAATGTGGGCTTAGGGTGTCTCAGAACGCCTACTCAAAATAGGAGCCCTCCTGCAGCATGAATGCTTCAGTGAGTCATCCCAGATAAAAGAGCAAGTCAGAAAGTGAGGCAATGCAGAAACCAGATCTTCTGACTCCCGGTGTCTGGTTCCAGTGATGAGATTATAGCGCTCCTCAGAAAGCCAGCCGCCAGAGGAGTGACCTATTTTACCAACGTAGGTCACTGCCATTAGCTCAGTAGTTATTGTTCCGTTGTTTTAATTAGTGCCATTTCAAGTAAGTGGCCAGCTCTGGGGAAAGGTCAGTACCTTTCTAAACTCTTCCTCCGTAAAAATTACGTTGCTAGGGAAACAATACCCGAAAAGTAATTGATTCTTGTTAGACCTCCAAATCCAACATGCAGTTGCTTAGCTGCTGGCCAGGCACATCTCAATTGAGAAGGTGACTCACACCATCAACGTAGCTCAGAGCAAACACTGTTCAGCCCTGGCCTAGCCAAGTATGACAAGTACAAACGTGTTTTGAAACAATACCAGATGTTAAAGACAGGTAATTCTAAAGGGGGGGAAAGGGCAATAAATCCTGTTCAGGAAGAATTGGGATTCTCTGTTAAAATTCTCTCTATGATACATGTGTAGGTACACCACATGATCCCCATAAACATGAGCAGGCTTACACAGTTAACTCCTCTGTCACACCGAAAATACAGCTGCTTGAGATTCATGTTGATGTGCCACCCAGGTAGCAGGATAGAGTTGTCACTATTTCTCCTGTAAAACACAGTCCTTATTAAAATGCCTGTCATATTAAATTGTCCACATCGTTAGTGACAAAATAAGCTTTTAAAATGGAATATAGTTGATATCATATTCAGTCTGGATTTAGTGGCAGAGCTTGGATCATTAGTGGTCAACATTGCTGTATTAAACTTGATATACAATGTGACTGCTCAATGCATATGGCTGGAAAACATTGCACATTACCATGTTACAGCATGGGGGTGGAACCAGATGATATTTAAGGTCCATTCCAACCCAAACCATTCTATGAAGTATTATTTATTACTCATATATTGGACTCAAATGGTTAGCCAAATAAAAAAGACTCAGAATAAAAGACTCAGAATTCCTAGACTCAGAATAAAAGACTCAGAATTCCTAATGGTATTTATAGAAGTAACTAAATAAGGGAGGACTATAAATCCTACTACTTTCAGTAGCATATGCTGTATGTGGATGTGTACAATTTCTAAACACTATCAGCATCACAAAAACATCTAGAAATATTATCAGTATGCAGACATTTAAATCTAAAGATGCCTAAGTGGGTTATAAGTAAGTCTTGTGGTGGAGTCTTTGTTTTCTGGTAATACAATCTTACTGCAGCAGTGCCTAAATGCAGACACTTTCATGACAGGACATGAAAGGCATTTACAAATCAGTGTACTTACGTATGTGTTGCATTTTAAACACTTAAATAGTCCTGTTCTAAAATCCTGTTTTAATACTTAAAATTAAGCCTACTTTAATACATTTTGCTGGATAAAGGTCTAAAATCAGCGACATTTTTGCATTTGCATGAATTAGTGTAGAAGAATAATCTATTCACTTGAATTTACAAAGGGGTTTTAAGTTCTTAGCTGTATAATCTTATTCTAAAAACTGTGCCTCTTGCAACAGAGGAACCCTTATATTCCTTCTGGAATACTAATATGATACTGATTCAGGATAAAAAATAGTATCTTAAGCTCAACTGAAAGGGATGTTTACAGTCCTTTCAATAAGCTTTGGATCAAGTGATTAGTGAGGCATCAATACCACCACTATAATTCTGGCATGGCTTTTTCTTCATCAGTATGTCTGATCCCGCTTGTAACCCAGCCCTGACCTGGTTAGCTCAGGGCATAGAGCAAGGTTAGAAATCACATTAAAAGGACACGTATCAAATGAAAAGAGTTTTCACCAAAAAATAAAACCAACTCTGATGTGATGTAGAATTGCCTGGGTGCAATCAGGCAGGGTGCCAACAAGAACTGCTTACATTTTCATTTTATGTAAATAACAATATAGAGGACTCGGGCAGACAGGATTATGTGATTTCTTGTCAGATGGCAGGCAGAATCACTTATGGTGATCTGCCATGGAGAGAGATGTGCTTGCTAAAAACCTGATCTTTAGGTTTCAGTGCTGGGTATCTTTCGGATGGAAAAAGATGCTCCTGTTTGATGGATAAAAAGTTGGCCTTACACAGAAGATACAATCTAAAATTTACTTGCTCTATAATACCTATTTTGCAACAGTTACCACATGTCATACAATTTTATCTGTTTATATAGAGAGAATATTGACAATTCAAAACCAAGTCTTTCAAAAATACCCCACCAGCTGACATCTATCAAATTTTGGATCCATGTTTAATTGAACCTTAAAAAAGAAAAAAAATATGACAAAGGAAAAGAAAATTCTACACCATGTCCATAATATGACTGAGGAAAATGGCACTGTATGATGGTCTGTATTTAGAATTATAGAATCATAAGAGTGGTGTGGGCTGGAAAGGACCTTAATATCATCTAGTTCCAACCCCTGCCACAGGCAGGGACACCTTCCACTAGAGCAGGTTGCTCCAAGCCCCTGTGTCCAACCTGGCCTTGAACACTGCCAGGGATGGGGCAGCCACAGCTTCCCTGGGCACCCTGTGCCAGCGCCTCAGCACCCCCACAGGAAAGAATTTCTTTCTTTTATCTAACATGAACTTCCCCTGTTTAAGTTTGAACCCATCACGCCTTGTCCTATCACTACAGTCCCTGATGAAGAAAACATATTTAGAATAGGTATTTGTGAATATCTATAAAGTTTTGTATCACAAGAACCTTTTTTTCCCCACACAAGCATACAATGCTTGTATCTAAAATGTCCCTCTTGATTAAAAGGTACTTTTACTTTCAAATTAGTCCTGAAATTTGCATTGAGATACATTTTCTAGGCTTCTAGAGCTGTATACATGGCAACGGCTGTCTACTGGGTTTTTGGGTAAATGCTTGACTTCAGCAACTTTGAAAAAATGTGTTTTAATCAGTTTGATTTGCATATCTATTTCATCTAAAGATAATTTTAAACCTTTTATTAGACTTCTTTTCCAATGAAGCCATATAAAATCCAGACAGATAAGTAGGTTCAGATAATATTTTCCCACCAGGATGAAGCACGTATTTCATAGTGTTGTATGCTTTCTGAAGTTAAACCCTTTATTGCTTTCATCTGAATAAATCACTACAGATATTTTTATATTTTGTGACTTATGTGACATAAATAATTAGAATATACATGCAGAATTTACTGTCTTTATGAGTATTGGCTCTATTTGGTACACCTATTGTCATGGTTTAGTCGTTAATTTTTTTAGTAAGATTTATCAAAGTTCCATATAGCTGTTTGTTTGTTCTCTTAGTGCTGGCTCTGCATTAATTCTTCAGAGGCAAGGATGAAGACTGTTCTTTTAGATTTCTCCTTACTATTCAAACCAGTGTTGCAAAGAATTTAGTATAGATTCTGCATCATATCTGTTGAAGAATAACTGGGGTTTTGGTTTACCTTGATTTCTAGAAAACTTAGATACAATGATAGCTGAGCAGACAAAGAAGAAGCTTGAGAACCCTTCCATGAAAACCAGAACAAAGCTACCAGCAGGTACTTATAGTTTTCTCTCCTGGATAACACATCTTTTTAACATATTCAGTTAAAAGCATGCTAATTGCTTTAGAAGCCAGACTGCCAGTTAAAGATACAGTCCTTCAAGAACCTGTAGCCACAGCTTGGATGTCTAAACACACAAAAGAGGAATTTTTAGTTATTTATCCAATTTTTGAGAAGTATATTCAGTGTTTTTTCTGTGGAATGCAGACATTACATACAGAAGCAAGCTGTATCAATGCTTTTTAAGACTTAAATAATAAAAAAACCAATCTTTGTCAGCTTTGGATATAGTGAATGCAAATTTCTTATTTTTCTGTACGCAAAGTAATGTGTCTTTATGAACTACGTATTATTACATTTTAGTCACATGTGTTCAGCTACTGTTTGTAAGAGCAGAAACAGACATTCCCGTTTCCAGAGAGCTGGGGTATAGATGACCTTTAGAAACCACTCGGAGCCACTCCAGTGAGGTTCTTCCTCAATCATTAGTCAGAATATTTTACTTCCTAGAGATTATGTTGATGTGATTTAGAAGTGCTTTTAACACATTTGATACAAACTTGCTCTTACTGTTATTTCTTTAGACAAGAGTAGTGAAGAAGCAGACAGTACAAAAGAAGCAGCAGCTAAAATGGAAAAGGAATATGAAATTTCAAAGGATTCTACAAAAAATGAAGAACAAAATGCAGCAGGAAACAGTGAAGAGCCCAGAGGTACAAAATAGTCATTGCTTTTGGTACATGTGAACTCTCCAAGTGATTGGAATATTTTCCTCTCTTTGGTATTGTTTTTCCATTATGTTAGCATAAATATCTGCAATTTGTGGTTACCAGGGATCAGCACACAACAGCTTGATTTGGAAGTGTACTTATTTGCTTACTTTTAAGTATATGAAATTCTGTTCTTTGCTGAGTAAGGCCGTTACCTGTTACAGAATTCATAGCCCCTCTTGAGAGCAATACGAAGTTCAGAGAGATTTTGCTTCTTCACATCTGTGGTTTTTCAGTGAAATAAGATGATGAGGATATTCAATGTTCTGAGTGAGCCCACTGATTTCTCTAGTTTATATCAGAACAAGCTGTTAATGAAAGGTACTGAAAAGTTCTGCAAAGTGACACAACTTGCCAGAGGTTAAGGGTCATCAGCAACTAACATGTTTTGCATAACTTTGAAAAAACTATTACAGTGAGTTACTATCTCAATAAGAAAACTTAGCACCGTAGTAGTTTTAGTATCATAGGTGCCTTAGCAAGATATATAACGCCGGGTGCCATGCTACATTAGACTGTACTAGCTGAAGACTCTTCGTCTCTGCAAATCGGCTGCTCTATTTCAAACCAAATCTGCAGAGGACATTGTGCCTCCTCATAGCAATGAACTTCTGAAGGAGGATGTTTGTTGGTGCAGAAGCCTTTCAGTGAGCTCTTATTGATAAGGATCCAGCATAAGCATCTGTATTTTATACTCACGTGGTTAAAAAAGTGCTTATAATTTATTTTGCACTGATGCTGGTTTATGCTTGTACTTTTTTGGATGCATGTTTTCACAGCAACATGCTCAGTAATGAATTGCAGTAATCAAGGCTATAGTAGGTTGTAGCTCATCAGTCACCTGCTTCAGTCCTGTGGGCAGTGCAGACATCTGAAGTATCAGCCACTCACAGATGGAAGGTGGCTTTTTTTCCAGCAATGGTTAAGCATAGAAAATAGCTCCCTAATTTCACACTAAAGAAAAAATGTCACCTGTTGGAAGTGAGAAATAGCATATTTCTCTTGTATGTAGAAGATGTGTCTGTTCAGTTTGGTTCAGGTTATTTTTCTTTACCTTCAGAGAAACATTCAGCCCAATAGCTTTCTAGCAATTTAAATTGGATCCCTATTTAGTTCTTTGTCTCATCATGAGCCCTTTGCTCTTTCAGAGTAACTTACTATAAGGCTAATCCTGTGCTCCCAGATGAAAAATCATGGTATATCTAATATCCACTTACTAATGGGACCAGACATGCATACTTGGCAGTAGTAGCCTTCTGCATGCTAATCACACCAGGGTTGTTTTTTTTAACCCTGACAAATGTAAGAACATTACATCAATAAAGCTCCAGCCAAGTTAAGAATTCAAAACCCATTAGCTGGAATATTTCCTTAGGGGCCTTATTAGGTAATCCTTGAACTAATTCTGCCCTGTGTGCTTTCTAGTCCAAAATAGCCATCGCTTTAAAATTTCAGCTATAACAAGGAGTTATCATGGTACATCCTGTATCTCAGTAAATTAGAAGTAGCTGTGTTTCAACTTGTCTTTCCAAAATACCATAATCTTAGATTGGCTACATGCTGTTAGTACTCTGTATGGAGGAGTTCTCTGACACTTGTGTATGAACAGATTCTCAAAGCTCTCAGTTTTATTTAAGTCATTCCTTGCTGTCTTAACACCTTCATCTTTGCTGAACAATTATGATCAAAAAGTTGCAGGTTTCTTTTGATCCACATATGCAGTATCTGTGCATATCACCAAAAGCTATGTATAAAGATCAAAAAAGCCATGATCCTGAGTTTGTGGATGACTCATCTTGCACAGACAAAACCTGCTAGCCATCTGTGGGACTTTTGCCTGACTAAGCTTGACAGGACTCAGCTTTTAAACAGAAACTAAGAATAGTTTTAATCTGCCTTTGCTGTGCCCAGTTAAACAGGCTGCATTATTCATTGATCTAAGTGCTCAATTTCTCTCTCATCCTTCCCTCTAGGGAAAGCTGAGGCATATTTGGAAGCAATCAGGAAGAACATAGAATGGCTGAAAAACCACAACAAACAAGGTAACAAAGAAGGTATGACACAAAAAGCCTTGACACTGGGGTGGGCACCATACATATTACAAAGCATGTAATTTAAATTGTGTTGTATAACTCAGCAGTATGCTTCAAGTTAAATAATAGTAAAGTGAAACTGTGCTTGTCTAAGTTATAGTGACAATTAGTGGTGTTGTTAGAGTTAAATAATGCAAGTCATGTAAAAGTTAAATCAATGTATGAAAATAGTAAACTAAAACAAACTTATGCAAACTGGCTTGAACAGCCCTTGGCCACAAAACAGACTCACCAGCTGTCCAGGTAGTCCTGGTGGTCTGCTATCACTGGGAAACAGGACATCAGTTTTGTCTAGTGCTTCATTTCTTAGTTCAATACATCTTTCAACTACCATTTTATACGTGAAATAAATGTATTTT
Source organism: Nestor notabilis (assembly GCF_000696875.1). Taxonomy (NCBI): domain Eukaryota; kingdom Metazoa; phylum Chordata; class Aves; order Psittaciformes; family Psittacidae; genus Nestor; species Nestor notabilis. The sequence continues at coordinate 21,520 of NW_009933144.1, read as the reverse complement.
AAATGTCTGGATGTGTCTCGTATAGTGCAGCATATCTGGCTAGCACTGTGCATGCCATCACAAAGAGCAGCAAGTTTTATTTTGTTACCATAAATAGTTAAGATACAAGTTTATGTCACTAACAGTGTAATACATTGGATTACAGCCCAAATCAACCGTAATGACTTGTAGCTCTCGCACACAAAGCTGTATAGAAGAGGAGCAGTGACTGAAGCAGCTGCACAGGGTATGCTCAGCAGCTGCTCCACCATTTGACTTCCTCAGAGGCAGGCTATACGAGAGCTGGAGGGAGGATTCCCATCTTACTTTTCAGATCTTTATTTATCCACATGATTTTTGCCCTCAAGATCTTGCTTAAAACCAGCCTCCTGCTCCTTTTCTTTGCCATTGCTGCATCTTCTGGCATCACCCTCTCTGTAAGCGAAGGTTTCTAGCCAAGGGATCAATCCTGGGGGTATGACTGGCGCCTGGCAAGAAGGATCCTTCTTGCACCAGCCAGGCAGAGGGAAATCTGAGATGAGATTAGCCCTGGGTAATCTAGCCACCCTCTCTGTGAATTGAGCTCCATATGAATTACATTTCAGAGATGAGTGCATGCCTACAGCCCAACACATTCATTTGCCTATACAGAAGCCTCCTTAATAGGAAGGACTTTCTAAAAATTTTTCCATCTCTCAAATTATCTCCACACCATAGCAGCAATGGCAATTAGCAGCAGCGTATCTATTTGCTCAAGAGTTTTCCTGCCAATTCTAATATATGTTTCTGTTTATCAATGTACTCATTATAGTAATTAGATCTCAGTCATGTGCGATTATTTCTCTGTACCACACATGCTGACTGAGCAGCTCCTCACTCCTCTTCATAGTAACCTCTCCTCTGCACTGCTGCAGTGTGAAAGTGGCTGTGACTGCAGATCAATAGCATTTTATGTGCCTGTGAATGCATTAAGATAGATGCTTGCTGCGTAGATGGATTTTCATTTGCACTGAAGTATCTTTATTGCCCTCTGGCAATGGAAATGGCCCTGAAAGTAAGTGTAAGTTATGACAGAACAGCGTTCTGGCTCTTCTGTTACATTGTCTTTATTGTGCATTTCTATACATTTTATTTTTGTAAAATGCTAATTCAGTTCTCCTGGGATGATGTTAAAGGAAGTATAGGCAGGGTAAGCTTATCTAACCGTGAATGCATTGTGCTGCATTTCTTCCATACAAGATTAGGTTGTATTGATGTGTTCATCAATCATTTTTGCACTTCTAGCTACCACCTGGGAACTAGCAGAAAAGTGATTCACAGGAAATTTATGTATTAGAAAGGCCAGTCTTTTCCACACCTGTTCATGGATTGTTTTGCTCACCAAATATACTTGAAGAGGTTTAAGTTTTCTTCAGGCAGGTATCTGTAGAAACTTGATTTTGTATGAATTTCAGTAGAAATTGTAGTTCATTCAATGACTGATGGCCCTGGAAATGTTAATTTGCATTTAGCCACTTTAAAATTATCAACTTCCTGTTAAGGAGGCAAGTAAACTTAGCAGTCTGTATGATTTAAAGAGAAGCTTGTCCAAAGCCTAGATTTCAGCCTGATTGGCTTTTGTGTCCAAAGTTTGTTTTTCATATATACAATCTATAGGCTCTGTGGGCCTGTCCTAAGTATCTCCCAGACATGGCTTTATCTTTGAATCCAGTGCTCTTTAAAACCAGCTCCTCTCCTGTGTAAATTAACATCAGTAGGCATTGGCTGCTGGGTGTCCTATTGCAGTTAGTCTCTAAAGAACATAACTGTGAGTCACCCAGTTAATGCATGCAAATAGCAGGTTCAGGTTTTTCACAAAATACTTAGGTAGTTTGTATAGTTTCATAACACTAACAGTAGCCATTTAGGAATGAAAGTTAATTCTATAATTAATTGCAATGGCAAGCGGCTTGTTCTGAACATGCAAATAAGAGTTCACTTCATTTACTGTAGCAGTTTTACAGCAAAATGTAGTGTTGCAGCTGTTGTGGTGAATATAAATCAAAGCTGATTTTTCTAATTACTTGTAAAAATTAATAGGTTTAAAATAAGTATTAGAAATTAACTTTTATCAATTCATAGAAAAAATCCAATTAAATTGCCATGAGATATAAAAATTAGCCAGAATTAGATAATATCATAATGGTTATAATCTCAAAATGTTCAGTAATTAAACCTTCACATGCCCGCTTAATGATCTTAGAGTTGCAAATACTATTCTAGAAGAAAAACAAGCTCAGAAATGTTAATGCAAATAATGTGGATATTATGTTAATTTAGTATTTATTCTTCAGTTCATTTCCATTCCATGGTGTTTTTCACTGGAGACTCTCATTCTGTCAACACGAATGAAATCTCCCAGCCTTAATGATAAGTTGCTAGGTACCGTTTGTCCCTGTTACTCAGACAGGATGGAGAGACAAACAGGTTACATCCTCTTAAGTAGTGCCAGTAACAGACCAGATGTGAAATCCTGGGCTCAGAATAGCAAATGGCAAAATTCCTGTTAACTCAGATATGGAGAAGGCACCTCTGCAGGAGTGGGGAGTTTTGAATATCAATTTTCTGTATTACTCACTTGAAATTGCCTTATGCCATTTTAAAAATGATGGCAAGCATTAATTTGCTTCTTAATGTCTTTCTATTTCTATCCAATTTTGGTCACTCAGCTATAAAAAGACAGAAAGTCATTATTGCCTGCTTATTTAAGAATGTATAGTTTGAAATAAGGTCCTACCACTTATTGCCATATGATGATATACATTGGACTACATCACAAAATCCATATTAATATAGTCTGAAGGTTCTATCCATGAAATAAGTAATTCATACTGAAAAATTCAGGCTGCATCTATTTTTGTGAAAGATATGAATTCATTTAACTTAGTATGGAACCTTAAGACAAATATTTTCCACACTACTAACTTGTGCTTCTAACAAATTAAGCTTTACATTTGCAGTAAACTGTGCAACTGAAACTTGCATCATGTTTCTGTACAAATATACTGGATCTGTTCCCAGAGTTATGACTACACAATAGGTTACCTTTCTATGTTATTTAAAAGATTGCTTTACAGCAGAATTCTTTTCATGGAAAATAGTGATGTTTTCTGGCATAGGAAAAGGCTAGTTAATGCATGGATGCTGCATAGCAGCACTCATCTATTGGAAAATGAGGAAGGATCTTTCAACACGGTATTGCAGATTGACATACAAAGACTGTCAGAGACTCCTTTGGCTCTGACACTCTCAGAAAGATTACTCACTGCAGCACTTTCCATGTCAGGATATTATGTTCTGTATCAAGGTAAGCATGTTCTTTATTTCCAGGATGTTGTTCTTATGAGTTTTCACTACAAGTGTTTGTAGTAAGTGGGAATTTTACTGGGATTTCTTTAGGAAACAATCAGTTTAACACTTTCTTTTGAATCCATGACAACTGTGAAAATAGGGTTTTAACAACAGTTTTTGCCATACAGACTAGAACATCAAATCTCTGGACCAGAAAATATAATGCTTATTCCTCTTCAATACTAGAAGCTCCATGATGTATAAAAAGACTTTATGCAGTGGTGGGGTTTTCTACATTATTTTCACAGGTTGCACTTGCAGTGAATTCTCTTCACATTGGATAAAGTGCATTTCTTGGATAAACTTCACAATGACATTGTTTCTTAGGTGAAGCAGTGTAATGGCACTGACTCATTGTACAAATGAATTCTTATTTTTCAGACTATGATCTTTCAAAGCTGAGAGATTTCATTGACGAGCAAGCCGATGCTTACGTGGACAAGGGCATCCTGGACAAGGAAGAGGCTGATGTAATTAAACGCATATACAGCAGCCTGTAAAAAGCTAGTGGCTGCCAAACATGTAGAAAACTAGGATAGTTTCCCTCACTCCCAGCTCAATGAGTTATGATCTGTTAATTTGAGGATATCATTAGAAATGCTCTGTTTACATTGTACTGACAACTTTCTAGACAAATGAAGAGCTGTAGTGCTCCCTACACTGATTGCATACTGTATTTTCCTACACTCAAATCAACCCTAAATGCCAAATTCTGACACTGAATTTCTATTTGATGGGGCAAATACTTATGTAACGTTCTCTTTGATTTATTGTTTGTGTTTGGTTTACTTTTGTAGATAAACCAATTGTTTGTGATGGAAAGTTCTTTTAATGCTACTTCTTTTTGCTCTCACTCCACTAGCTTTCTATAGATGCAACTATGTAAAGGGCATTATTAGAAGATAGTTCATAGTTCTCTAAATAAAATATTTGAAAATAATTCACCTATTAAAGTCTTCATTAATCTTAATATTTTATAGCCAGAATTCTTGGTTTTAAATTCTCATTTTTCCTTGACCCTTTTTTATTTCTTTATGTAGTATTCTATAACGTGGACTATTGTATCCTTAGCTCACTGATAAATCTTTGACACTATACTGCCTTTCCCATTGTAGAGCTGTATTCCCCCCACTATTCAGCATGTATAAACATTCTCTTTGGTGTGCCATTTGATGCTTGTGCATGCATAATTAGTTGAATTCCTGATGTGAGTAGCCTGAAAACAAGTATAAATAGCCCTTACTTTCTTTAAACTTTAAAAAAAAAAATAAATAGAAAAGCAATTTTGCATGGGAAGGGGAGTTTGCAACCAGGGATGTTCTTAGGAATATGGACCCTGCTTTTCAGAAAGACATAACTTAAAGAGCGCATCATATCTCAGCATCTCTGTTCACTGACTTCTGATCTGTGTGGAACAGTATTAGTTCGGAAATTATTTTTTTTTTCATATATATATACGCTATCATTAGCCAAGAATTCGGTAACTCCCGAAGAATGAAAAAGCTCAGCTTTATGAGATTATGAGATCTTTTATATTTAAGTGAACAGATAATTTTATGTATGAAGATCTTAAGCAGCAAGATCACAGGTGAAGAAGTTTTTAGGAAAGTAAACTTTAAAACAAGTTGCAGAAAATGTAAGTCTGAGACCGATTTCCTGCAGCAGTCATTTGTTTAAATGAACTCCAGGAAAGACATTTCTGCTTTCTTTACTTAAGAGATTCTTCGTTGACCATTTGAGGTTATCCCTCCTCTGTGTTTTTAAAAAAAAAATCTCATGATACCTCTGAGATTGATACAGTCAAAAAATGTTAGCTGATGCAGACGTTGGTATCTGCCTGCCAGTGAAGGGAGATGCTGACTTACAGCATCGTCCACACAGCACCAAGTTCTGTAAATGTTAAATCATTTTCTTATGTCATCTCCATCATTTTCTCAGCACAGCTGGAGATTAAGGAGGAAGGGATTTGAGCAATGTTTCTCAGCCAACTGAAGTAAACTTTGGAACCCCTACAAAACATAATTACGAACTGAACATTATCAACAGAACATGATTGGTAACAAATATAAAATGAATGGGGTAGCAATAAGGTGTAACACATCTATTTGAAAACTGATGACACATAAGCCAATTAATGCTTTCTGGCATACAAAAAGTACGTCACTGCCTGCTCATACATGTCCTGATATGGATCACTAAATTGCAGTATTAGTCACTCACAGCAATACTTTAATGTAAAAACTGCATCCAGAAATGTAGTCAGTGTAACCTTCCTGTTTGACAAATAGTCCCTTAGAAACTCTAGAGAAAATTATGGATGAAAAATCTCGTTATTTTGAATCAGTGTAGTTGTCATCTAAACAGTCTTTGTTGTTGTTATTATTAGCTAATGTTCCCCAAGATCAGAATTTCTTCTGTCCCTCTAGATCTCAGTTGTTTCCTGCAACTGTTTGTGATTTAGTTTCTTATGTGACTGTCACACTGGAAAAGTGGACTGTTGCCCAAATCTGGCTTTATGAAAGAAATCAGGAGAAAGATGACTTACCATAGACCATTACCTCTCAGGAAGTGGTAGTGATCTACGAGCTGCACTTAAGAAACAAAAAGGACACTTTCCCTCTCCAATGGCTACTTCAGGAAAAAAAAAACCAAACCCAAACCAAACAACTTTGGTCTCTCAGGAGCCTCATGTTAATGGAAAGATTCCATCAGCTAGCAACCTGTGATTATGAACAGTTCATGTCCACAAAAAGACTGATGCAATATTTTTTAACCTTTGCAAAGCATAGATGACAT